>NC_056745.1:159123695-159403695 GCF_019279795.1 Protopterus annectens
CCACACACACTGATTTTACTTGAATGTTGATTTAGTTGACAACTTTCTTGATGGTTTAATTTAGTCAACGGGAAAGCTAATCAACATTGCTTTGAGATCAACATAAATACAAGGGTTGGGAAATATGCTGTTTCAAACACGTTGTGTGATCATGGGGTTGTAATTTTCCCCTTGCAAAAAAACATTGTTTTTGTTTTGCTTATTCCAAGGTTATGCCTTAGAGAATGCACACTGCACTATCGATCTTGTGTGTTCGATTTTTTTTGTTAATGTATATATCAATACAGTAAAGAGTAGATTATCTGCAATATATGTATGCATGCATGTGTGTATATATATATATATATATATATATATATATATATATATATATATATATATATGTATATATATATATATATATATATATATATATATATATTTATTTATATATATATATATATATATATATATACATATATATATATATATATGTATATATATATATATATATATGTATATATATATATAAATAAAATGTATAATGTATATATATATATATATATATATATATATATATATATATATATAAAATGTATAATGTATATATATGTATATTCTACATAAGCTAAATATGACTGAAAAAAAAGTGATCTCATACACATCATCTAATACTAGCCTATACTATATACAACTACATACAATGCTGATTATAATGGAAGTTTGCCATTTTTTGATCACTGCTGTTAGTGCAAGTATGTGTGGGTAACAGTTAGAGTAAAGGCTATCCAAAGGTATAGTCTTAGTGTTGTGTGTGTCTACTGCTATGTGGAATGTGTCTCTGATTATCTTTTTTTAAATACCTTTATTGAATTATCACCTGTGAAATAGGCAAATTTATAAAAGCAATAAAACTGTATTAACAAGTTCACGTTTACAAACATTATGCTTAACATATATTGCTATATATATCATATAATCTAAGCAACATTACATAAATTATTCAATTCCTGCCCCCCCCCCCTTTTAAACAAGAAACATTTTATTAAACCATCACTTACGACATAGGCAATCATACATTTATATAAATGAATACAAACCACACCAACACAATCCTAGTTGCAAGCATTTTACATCACAAACCATAATGACACACTCCCAGTTGCAAACATTATACATCATTTATAATCTACCCAATCATTTTCAGTCAGACATTACATAGCTCATTTAAGTCTTGTCTTCTTTTAAACCTCATTCCTCCCTTGTATGTATTGTTCCCACAATTCCCCTTTTTCCTATGTAGTTTGCTCCTACCCTTTAATAAAGATCTCAGTTCCAGTTGTTTTTGTGTCTGAGTATCTTATGCAGTGGTACTGTTATGGTAAGGGTTTATCTAAGGCAAGGTGTAGGGTTAGGGTTAGAAGCATGGTTAGTGTTAGTGATGGCATGAATTAGAAAGGTGATATTCTAACCTTACCCCTACAGCTTACCTTAGAAAAAACTTCTATAACACTACTGTTATTCAGACAAATTATGTCTGAATGTGTGGTGGGGTTCCGGTTGACAAATCTCAAAAGGAAACCAGTTTCCTTTTGCAATTATTTTCCAGTACATTAACTAATTTTAGGGTAAGTTTAGAAGAGACGTCTTTTAGGTCATTTTTTTTAAATTCAGTGATTTGAAGTAAATTTTAGATAAATCAATATAATTATCTTCTGAAGTACTTTGGGAAATGTAGGAAAAAGTATAAAGACAAGCAGAAAATGTCCTTTCTGTACTATTAAGAAGGCACCTGTCACCACTGCTTGTTTTCAAGGAGTCCAGGAACAGAACAGAACACAGAAGCCTGTTTTGTATTGATGAATTCAATTTTATTTGAGGAATTCCAAACTGATGGATGAGCTAAAGGAAGACCTCTCTATTTAACATTCACTCATGAGAGTCTGTTCTGAACCAGTTTAAAAAATGAGCCCTGAATGGGTGCTGGCTATGTTGTTGGCACCAACCAGAAACTTTTTCCATTTGCTAATACAGTAGACTCCCTCTTATCTGGTCTTTCTGGGACCGGACCTTAGGCTGGATAAAAGAATGGCCGGTTAATCAGAAAAAGCTTTACAATAAGTTACTCTTATCAACCTGGCACTTTGGAACTTCTTAGCTTATCATTTTACTCTTAAAATGTTAAAATATTGAAACAAAAATGAACTTGCAAGTTCATTTTTGTTTCAATATTTTAACATTTTAAGAGTAAACTGATAAGCCATGACATTCCGAAGTGCACAGGGGTACGGAAGTGTTGTTCTTCTCCGTCTGTTGTTATGGCCGGTTAAAGCAGAGTCCGGGTAAAGTGAGACTGGATAAGAGGGAGTCTACTGTACAATATTTTCTAGTAGCAGGCTTTCTTGCTTCCACTGTTACCTGCTGCACATCCTCAGTAAACAGGTGTCTAAAGGGAATTAAGACTCTATCTTCCAAGTAGTCAGTTGAAATTGATTGGGGTCAGGGTGTATCAAACACCCCTGTTCTTGTGCAGTAGATCCAGTCTGTAAGGAAGTATGTGATAACTTCCCCTAGCCATTTCAAAAATGAATCACGGCTCCCTGGGCAATAAGGGATCACCACAATGACCACGGCAATTCCTTCTGAATCTTCAAAAATACTCAATATTAGAGGAAAGGGTGGAAAGGCAAACATTAACATTCCTGTCCAAGGAAAAGAAAAGGAATCTGTCTTCCAGGCCTTCTTGTATAGAGTTCTGGAGTAGAATCTTGCTAGCTGATTGTTAAGAGGGGGAAAAGACGTCGACTTGAGAAACTACCCAAATATGGATCAAATCTTGGAAGACCTCCTGATCTAGTTTCCATTCATGAGGGTCTGCCCTTGCCCTGCTTAGTTTGTCTGCCTCAAAATTTTGCCCTGACAAAATGTAGGGTTCCTGTTGACTAACATTGTGCTGTGATTACAGCTGAGTGCCTTGATCAGATGATCATCTGTTTTATATTTATGTGCTTGCATCTGTCCTTAGTGTTCCATACACCAAGTACTTTTATACCTCCTGAAACTGCTCCACAAGCAAAATCCGAGGGGTCTGTGTTGACTGACTGCTTTGGAACAAGGAGGGAGAAGAGGAGACCTGGATTTAGAGATATCTCTTGTCTCCACCAAGTGAGTTCCTTTCTGACAAACCCCGCACTGGTTCTGAAAAGACAATGGGTGTTGGTACTGGAACCAAAGAAACTTCAGATACCACTGTATTTTTCTCATGTGAAGTCTTGAAGGGGCATAATGGGAATCATAGAAGCCATGTGACATAAGATATTGAGGTATTCCCTAACAGTGACCAAAGTTTGAGTGGATAACTCTATAAACAGATCTAAATTCAGATCTAATTTTCCCATGGAGGTAAAACTCTTTGAACTGTGGTGTTTAGTTGACACCTCAGAATCACAATCCTGTGACGAGTCAAGAAAGATGACTGAATGTTCTGTTGCAATCCCGGCTTGTGTAAGAGAGCTCTCACCAAAGAGAAAGGGAGATTCTTGATACTTTGAAAAACACTCTGCAAAGCTAACAAGTCATTTAAATGTAGAAAAATATGGATACCCCGTAGCCTGCAATGAGTCATAATAAGAGCTAGACACCCCTGGTGCAGTGGATATTCCAAAGGGTAAGGCAGAGAACTGATAATGTGATCCAGACACACAAAACCTTAAGAAACTCCTCCTGAATTCTGCATGACCAGGTATGTGAAGATAAGCGTCTTTTAAATCTAATGCTACAAGGAAACATGAATAAGGAAGAAGAGGCAACAGGTTGTTAAGTGACATCATTTTGAATTTGAGGACACAAACAGGGTTGGAAAGAAATATCTACAGCAGGTCTCCAAGCATTTTCTTTCTTTGGTACTGAAAACATCATTGAATAATACCCCCTTCCCTTCTAGGAAACTGATTGTATGACTACCGGGGACAGCATGTGACGAAGGACTGGTAATAACAAAAGAGTTCGATTTGAAGAATGAGGAATTACCTCATGGAAAGGCGGTATTTCCTCTCATTGCCATCTGAAACCTTCATGAATGATCTCCACAACCCAATGACATGAAACTATCTGTTACCAAAGAGAAATGTGCAGATTCAGACTTTCTAGAGGAAAAAAGGAGTTGCTGGGGGGGGGGGGGTGCTAACAACGTCTCTTGGTCATATTGACTTATTGGACTGTCAATGATTTTGGAAGTTTCCAGAATTCTACTTGGAATCCCTTGCCATTTCTTCTTAAACATCTGTTCATCTGTATTTTCTTGAGAATGTTTATTTTGTTTCTTACCAAACTTTGATGAGGAGTTAAAGAATCCCTTGGAAAACTTGGGAGAGGAAGGCTGAAACATCTTAGAGATTCCCTGTATCAGCTTACCCACTTCATGATACTTTTTAATCACCTCTGCAGCAGAGGGGCCAAAAACTATATCTATCCAAAGGAGAATTTAAAGTCTAATTTTTAACATCATCAGGGAGGTTCTGAGAATGCAGCCATGCTGTTATAACTCACTGCAGGCTACATGGTATCCATATTTTTCCATTTTTAAATGACTTGTTATCTTTGCAAAGTGTTTTTCAATGAGTAGTGGCTTCAGCAACAGAAGAAATTAAATTATCCAAGGCAGATTTTTCCTCACAAGATGAAACTGCAGAAAGCATTCCTTATACTTTCACAATTAGTCAAAACAAATCCTAAAACATGACCCTGACAAGTCACAATTCTGAAAATCAAAGCTTCTGAAGCATGCACTTTTTCCCCCATACTTATCAATAGCCTTCATATCATTATCACAGATAGAAAAAGTAGAACTGGAACTAAGTGTTTAGCTAGATGGATTAACTGAAGCTATAGCTACTGGATCAGGTTTGGGAAGAGTGTATCAAAACTTAAAAAGACTGAGGAACTTTGCATCTTGCCTTTTCAGGGGCAGCTGGTTGACTGTCAGGAAAACCGGAAACAGTAACATCCACATTCTCCAAATTTGAAAGAACTGGAAGAATGGGTGCATGTTCTGAAATTCCTTCTGTAACAGTTCATAGTATTTTCTGAGGGACTGAGAAACTTCCATGCTCTCCCACTGAAAATAGTAGCGCATTCTAGAAATAGTCTTAGAGAACAAAAATCCTCCCAACACACACATACACACACACACACACACACATACACACACACACACACACACACACACACACATGAACAGCCAGAAACTGAGTTCTCCTCTGAGTGGGATCAGAAATCTGAGGTCAAAATCCTGTACCTGTCGCTTCACCCTCCTGTCCAGAATCAGATCTTGAATCTCTTCAGAAAATGAGGTATCGCTCATTCTTTTACCAAAATCAACTATACAAAAAGGACTGTGGACTTCCAAGATGGCTGCACAAGTAACAGCTTAATTTCAGCTCTCCTAGTGTGAAAAAAAGAAACTCAGAAAAGAGAGCCACTGAATTTGTCTTTCTGGGTTAATTCCAGTTACTGGCTAGTACATGCTGTGACGCCCCAACACTGGCCCAGTAATCAAGGAGCCTCATTCCTCACCACTACAACCAGTGGGGGACTTACACTGGGAGGATGACAAGTACACACACAGTAAAGTGCAATTTCCCTTCAGAGCACACAGAGACCACAGTCAGTCTGGGGCTGGTTTCTTCTTCTTTCTCTAGATCCCCAATAAGACTCCTCACTGGCACAGCTATAGAGTTGAGATCTCAGCTGAGTGAACAAGCCAAGACCTCCAGCACCCTCTCTGTCCAGCCAGTGCTTTGCGTCCCTGCCCAGGTAGCTGACACACACAATTTGAAATTTGATTTATATACAAACACACACACACACACACACACACACACACACACACACACACACACACACACACACACACATACACACACACACACCTGGAAAAGGCTGGTACAAGTTTATTTATTTTATTTATTGACATTTGTTGACCGGGTTAGTCCAACTGGGATTCTGTCCCATTTTCAGTGGAGACCCGAGGAGAAAAGCTCCAGATAGTACAATAAAAAAACACTACCGTAGTATACAAGCAGAGCAAACAATAGAAATAAAACTAGTCATTACAGTAATAAAACAATAAACAAAACAACATTAATGAGAAGTTATGTACCTACCATAACGTTCCATGTTAGTTGTCTTCTTCTCGCCTTCTTTCTTGCTGGATGGGTTCGGAGCCGATCCTCGGCTCCGACTCGGCCAATACTAAAGCTCGAGAGCTATTTTTACCGGCTCGAGGCTCCCCTATATCCCACAATGCTAGGCGGTAAATACCCAGATCTCCTTTGATAGCTGAAAATATAGTAGTGAAAAGAAAAAACACAAACAGGGTAAGGTATCACCTCAAACGAAATAATGAAGTCCAAAGAAAAAGAGGTAGATACTCCAAGACAATCGAAGTCAACCAGGAGCTAAGACCAAAATTGAATAAATCCTTTATTTCTGAAAAACAGTAAGCGCTTTCGCGTTGCTCAGAACGCTTCTTCAGACTTTAATAAAAAACAAAGATGCTTGCTCTACTTAAATACATAGAGCCAACCAATAAAACATATGCATTCAAAACAACCAATAAAGGCTATAGAAATAGTCACATGAAAAACTTCTATAGGGCATCTGTATATCCCAAAGCTTGCAAGAGACATACATAGAGGTTATCACTTGGTGAAAATTTCAGTAGAACATTGCTAAATATGTATATCCAATTAATATATAAATACTAAGCATATAGATAAATATATCTGTAAAAAGTAGTATAGAAAGATTAAAAATGTGTTCAAAATATATGGTAGACATAATATGATAAAAAATATATATATATATATGTATATGAATAATAAGGGGGGGGCACTAGAAAATATGTATATACATGTGCGTAATACTGCTTATGCTATAATGTGGATACATGATAGCAATAATATTATATATATATAAAGGACAAACAAAAATCAATCATCATATTACAATATTAAAGCATATATATATATATATATATATATATACTGTGTCTACTAACGTCTGAATGGCCTATCTACTAAGAAGGGTCTTAGAGACAATTTGTCATTAAGCCCATGTCCTTTGTCAGCTCTAAGCTTAATAATCCATTTTATCTCTTCTTTCTCTGTGGTATTATTGATGTTACCTAATCTTTCAGTTGCCTGTTGGTGTCCTATGACCATGAAATTGAAAGTATGTGTAGACCCATTGTGTATAACATGTCTGGCTAGGGCATTTACTTTATTTTCTTTTTGTATCGCATAGACATGTTCTCTAATTCTTTCTCTTTAATGGTGATTATTTTCTGCAGACCAAAGGTGTGGCAATGGGAACATCTTGCGCCAACTCATATGCCAACCTTGTATTGGCATATTGGGAGGTCACTTACATATTAGAACATATGAGTTTCTCGAGTCACATTACATATTACAGACGTTTTGTAGATGATATTTTTTTGGTTTGGGAAGGAGATACAGAAACTTTGAAAGAGTTCATGTTATATATCAATGGAACCACCACCTTCCTGGATTTGACTGCTACAACCTCACTCACTCAAATAGATTTCTTAGATGTTACATTAACTTTAGATAGAGGTTGTTTAACAACAGACATATATAAAAAACCTGTAGGAGGAATGCTATTTTGCATAGGACCAGCATGCACCCTCCACATATTCATAAAAATATAGTTAAAAATCAATTGAAACGCTATTCACGCATCATAAGTGAGGATAATGCTCTATCTGAAGCGGTTAATATTATGCAGCAAGAATTTATAGATAGAGGATATCTTAATAAGGATCTATTAGTTATACAACAAACATGCAATGAGCATATTGCACCCCCTTTTATTAAGAATGATAGCCGTCCAACCAGGTCTAGAGATAGGAGAAAGAGGTTGTTAATTCCCTATACTAATACTAATAGTTCCATTGTTGATATAATAAAGAAGAACTGGAACATTTTATTACTAGATGATGACATCAAGGGATTAGTGGGTGATAGGCCTGCTATTAGTTATAAAAATACAAAATCCCTTGCTGCCAGTTATGTTATGAAAGAAAGAATAAAAATAAGATTACTTCACAGAGGAAAGGTACCTATGCGTGTAGGAGTTGCAATCAATGTAACTTTATTATGAACTCTAATGTGTTTATACATCCTGACAGCAGTATTAAATATGAGTTTAATGACTATGCAGACTGTAGGTCTAGGAATGTTATATATTTAGCCGTGTGCAAAAAATGCCAGAGTTTCTATGTAGGAAAAACAAATAGAACTCTGAGAGAAAGAATTAGAGAACATGTCTATGCGATACAAAAAGAAAATGAAGTAAATGCCCTAGCCAGACATGTTATACAAAATGGGTCTACACATACTTTCAATTTCATGGTCATAGGACACCAACAGGCAACTGAAAGATTAGGTAATATCAATAATACCACAGAGAAAGAAGAGATAAAATGGATTATTAAGCTTAGAGCTGACAAAGGACATGGGCTTAATGACAAATTGTCTCTAAGACCCTTCTTAGTAGATAGGCCATTCAGACGTTAGTAGACACAGTATATATATATATATATATATATATATATATATATATATATATATAGCTTTAATATTGTAATATGATGATTGATTTTTGTTTGTCCTTTATATATATATAATATTACTGCTAGCATGTATCCACATTATAGCATAAGCAGTATTATGCACATGTATATACATATTTTCTAGTGCCCCCCCCCTTATTACTCATATACATATATATATATTTTTTTTATCATATTATGTCTACCATATATTTTTAACACATTTTTAATCCTTCTATACTACTTTTTACAGATATATTTATCTATGTGCTTAGTATTTATATATTAATTGGATATACATATTTAGCAATGTTCTACTGAAATTTTCACCAAGTGATAACCTCTATGTATGTCTCTTGCAAGCTTTGGGATATACAGATGCCCTATAGAAGTTTTTCATGTGACTATTTTTATAGCCTTTATTGGTTGTTTTGAATGCATATGTTTTATTGGTTGGCTCTATGTATTTAAGTAGAGCAAGCATCTTTGTTTTTTATTAAAGTCTGAAGAAGCGTTCTGACGCTTACTGTTTTCAAAAATAAAGGATTTTATTCAATTTTGGTTTAAGTTCCTGGTTGACTTCGATTGTCTTGGAGTATCTACCTCTTTTTCTTTTGAAAATATAGTAGTGCTGGTCTCCTAGAGACAGAGAAAAAGGAAATCCACCTCTATGGAAACTATGTGTAGAACTATCAATCAGGGGCAATAGAGGTGGTAGACACTGTGGAAGATAAAAGATCCTAAGGATCCTCTCGGTCTGTCCAGGCTAGGGGGATGGAGGGTGGGACGCAAGAAAGAAGGCGAGAAGAAGACAACTAACATGGAACGTTATGGTAGGTACATAACTTCTCAATGTTAAGTTGTCAATCTCGCCTTCATTCTTGCTGGATGGGACCGCGCCCCTAGTACCCTTATCCTGGGTGGCTCATCGGAACAGACTCTTGAGTACGGTGGAACCAAAGTTAGCCCGGTTTCTGGAGGCCATATCCAATTTATAATGTAGGATAAAGGTATGAGGAGAAGCCCATGTAGCTGCTTGACAGATGGAATCTATGGGCAGTCTGTCTTGAAATGCTACAGACGTAGCTAACGCCCTGGTTGAATGAGCTCTAGGTTGTGATGGTAGCTTTTGGTGTCTGAGTTCATAAATGAAGGAAATTACAGAGGCCAGCCATCTCGAAAGGGACACTTTGGAAACTGGAAGGCCTATCTTGCCTTCCGCATAAGATAGGAATACCTGGTTAGACTTCCTAAACTGTTTAGTCCTATCCAAATAATAACGAAGCTGGTGATGAACATCTAGGAAATGTAACTTTTGTTCTGCCTTGTTGGAATAATTAAGGAAGAAAACTGGAAGGTCGATTGTCTGATTCAGATTCGCCTCAGAAGAAACCTTGGGTAAAAAGGAAGGGTTGGTCTGAAGGGAAACCCTGTCTTTGTGGAAAACTAAGTATGGAGGGCGACTGCAAAGAGCATGAAGTTCAGATACCCGTCTAGCTGATGTTATGGCTACTAGAAAAAGGGTTTTCCACGAAAGCAATTTCAGAGAACAGGAAGCGGCCGGTTTGAAGGGGGGGAGAATCAAGGAGGCTAGAACCAAATTTAAGTCTCACTGAGGTGGGGGGGTCTCTAATTTGGGGCTTGAGCAAAAAGATACCTTTTAGAAAGGCTTTGCAAAGTTTGTGGGACATGATGCTGGAGTCTGAAAAGCCTACATGGAAATTAGATATAGCCGCCAATTGGACTCTAATAGTAGACGAAGAAGAACCTGAGTGAAAAAGTTCTGCCAGGAAGTCTAGTATAGACTGGATTGGTGCAGTGAAAGGGTCTATGTTATTAGTTGCTGCCCAGAAGGAAAATCGTTTCCACTTGCTATTGTAAATCCTTCTTGTAGAAGACTTGTGGGAGGCTATAAGGATGTTACGGACCGAGTGGGAAATTAAAGGAAGCCTTGCTAGGGTAGGGAGCGGAGCAACCAAGCTGTGAGGTTGAGAGATGGGAGGGAGTGGTGCAGCTGACCCGATTGATGGGTCAAAAGATCTGGCACTGGATCCAGTTGCCAAGGCTGCTCCAACAGAAACCAGTGAAGGAACGGAAACCATATCTGACAAGGCCAGTAAGGGGCAATGAGGATCATGTCGGCTCTCAATGCGGTAGCTTTCTGAATTACTTGAGAGATCAGTGAAAAGGGGGGAAAGGCATACAGAAGTCCCCGGGGCCAATCGTGGACTAGAGCGTCCCTGGCAGGTTGACCTGGTAGGGGAAAGAGGGTGAAGAAATCATGACACTTGCTGTATTGGGGAGTAGCAAAAAGATCGCAGCAAGGTCGGCCCCATTTCTGAAAAATTTCTTCCAGCACTGACTGTTTGAGAGACCACTCGTGTGGTATGAGTATGGCCCTGCTCAACTTGTCCGCTATCACGTTGGACTTCCCGGGGATGTGCGTTGCTATCAGCAACCACTAAGATGAGATCGCCCACTGCCAAAGTCTGAGTGCCTCTCGACATAAGGGATAAGACTTGGTTCCGCCCTGTTTGTTGATGTACCATACTACAGACATATTGTCTGTCTGAATTGCAATAGTCCCGGTGGGAAGAGAGTGCTGAAGGGCTTGCAATGCTAAAAGTACTACTCTCATCTCCAGGACATTTATGTGCAAATGGCTTTCGAAAGGTTGCCATGTGCCCTGGACCGTCCTGCCCTGACAATGCCCCCCCCCGATCAGGGAGGCGTCCGTTGTCACCATGGCAACCGGGGGGGGGGACGAATGACCTGCCCTGAAGAACTTGAGGGGAGGTCATCCACCAAGATAAATGCTTCTTGCATGATTGGGTCAGCAGAATACTGTGAGACATTGGGAGCTGTTGGAAGGACCACTGAGAAAACAGCATCCACTGGAGGATCCGCATCTGAAAGCGGGCTAGGGGAAGAAGTGTAATGGCAGCTGCCATGAGACCTAAAACCTTCAAGACAAACCTGGCTTTGATCCTGTCGCATTGAAGAAGAATGTGAACATGTTTGTGGATATCTGATACTCTTTGCTCTGTTAGTTTCGCGGAAAGATGAATTGTGTCTAAGGTGGCGCCTATAAAGGTAATAGCCTGACAAGGCAACAAGGCAGATTTTTCGAAATTTATGGAAATGCCTAGAGCTTGACAAGTATGAATGGTGTAGTCTCTGGATATGAGAAGTTGATGCCTGGTGGTAGCGGTAAGGAGCCAGTCATCTAAATATGGAAACACCTGGAATCCTTGTCGTCTCAGATGTGCTGTGACCACTGCCATGCATTTGGTGAACACTCGGGGGGCTGTAGTGAGACCAAAGGGCAGGGCTCTGAACTGATAGTGACTGGCTCCCAGCCGGAAGCGGAGGAACCTTCTGGAGCATCTGTGCATCTTGTTATGATAGTACGCATCCTGAAGGTCTATTGAGCACATCCAATTGTCCTGACCCAAGAAGGGTAGAATGGACTGAAGCGTGACCATCCGGAATTTTGTTTTGTTTACAGACTTGTTTAGTCTGCTGAGATCCAATATTGGTCTCCAGTCCCCTGTCTTTTTTGGAAACAAAAAGAATTTGGAGTAGATTCCGGATCCTTGCTGGTCTGCCGGGACTGGCTGTATAGCTCTTTTTGACAGCAGCTTTGATATTTCTAGCGCTGCTTGTTCCCTTAGACCGGGTGGAATGTCTGGAAGGGGCCCTTTTTGTTGAGATGGGATGTGGACAAAGGGAATTTTGTAACCCTCGGATATAATTGACTGTACCCATTTGTCTTGAGTGAGAGAAAGCCAGGCTTCTGGATACAGTGATAATCTTCCCCCGACTGCCTCCGAAGGTGGACAGTCGGGCAGCTTCTCAGGGATGCTGAAAAGGTTTGTCAGAGAGAGTCTCCCTGCTACCTTGATTTTGCAGACCCCCCCTGCCCCTAGGGCGGCGTCTATTGTTATTCCCCCCTCTGCCTCTAGAGGGGAATTGACTCCGTGCATCAGGCGAGACTCCCTGTGATTTGCGGAACCACACCCCCCCTTCTGACCCCTGGGATATGGTCTAGAAGGGGTAGAAAAACGGACTCCCACTGCAGAGAGAGTCTTGCCATCCTGTTCGCACCTAGTCAACGTGTCCTTCACCTGAGGTCCAAACAACGCTGTACCATCAAAAGGGGAATTGGTGAAGGACGCCTTAAAAGGGTCCGCAAAGTTACAAAGCCACATCCAGGCATGACGTCGCAAAGCTACACCTGTGTCAGCGGCCCTACTCGCCCCATCGGCCACATAGGAAAGAAGCCACATGGAGAAGGTGACGACTGAATTCAGGGTTGCCAACTGGGAGTTCATTTTGTCTCGAAACCCCTCAGCTGTTGGATCCTGCAAAGCATCACCCATTTCCTTGAGCATATCTCTCTGAAGACGGGTGAAATGACACAAGTAGTTCAGCGAATGCATAGCAAAGGTCGCTGAGGAGAACATCCGCTTACTGTACCTATCCATAGTCCTAGATTCCTTATTAGGAGGATGGATAGGCACCGAAGGATCGGCTAATTCCTTCTTAGTGGCTGCGGCCACCACCATAGCATCAACAGAGACGCCCTTGGATAAGAATTCTTTGTCCTTAGGAGTTGTAATAAACTTGGACGGCCTTCGTGGGGTAGGTTCCACCGTATCAGGGGCTGTCCATGCCTTCCTTGCCACCACTTCCATGAGGGGGTCAAAGGGAGGACATACCCAGGAGGTGGAAGGGCGAGAGCCAAAAGCCTCAAGGTAGACCGACTTGTCCTCTAAAGGGTTAAGGGTGGACCAGTTCCCCCTCTGTCTAAGGATCTCAAGGATGTCTGAAAAAGAGACATCCTCAGAGGAGGACTGTGGGGACCCTTCAGACTCATCCAAGTCGGTATCCGAGGTGACAGACTCGGGGGAGTCAATATGCTTCCTCTTGCATGTTTCTTCTGAGGGGGTTCCCCTGAAGGATCAGGAGAAGCCTCGGAAGAGGAGGATATTCCCAGTGGGTAAACTTGAGATGTTGGCTCTCTACAGTCTGGGACGAGAGGGTGGGTAGAGACCATCGCAGGCACTGTAGAGGGAGGAGCTGAGGGAGCCAACCGTGGAGCAGACACCGGGTCTAGCACGCTCCACATGACCTCGAAGGCGCCCCGATCAGGCGGGGGCCGAAGATCCCCGCTCCGAAGAGACGAGGACTCCTCCTGGCACCGAAAGGGATGGCTCCGAGTCTGATGTCGGGGCTGAGCTGACCAGGGCCGAAGCTCCGTGAGGGAGAACGGGCTCGGACAAGGGTCCGATGCCACTCGCCCCTTCGGAGCTGCCAAGGGAAGCCCGGCGCCCAGATCCCTCCAAGGAGGAGATCGGAGCCAATGACGGAGCCAAAAGTGGAAGTATTAGCTCCGACGCACTGACAATCACGGCTCCCAGAAGCTCTGGCTCTGAACTCATGGGAATCGGAGGAGGAACTGAAGAAGGGATGGGTATAGCTACTGACCGTTGGGTAGGGCTATGCAGTATTTGGGCGAGTGCCTGGGACTTAAGAAGTCTGCTCACCACCCTCTCTAAGTCGTGGTCGGACAGTCTGGAGGACTGAGAGGAGTGGGACCTATGGCTCCTCTCTGATAAGAGTGGAGATCCCGGAGCCGAGTGGATAGAGCCAATGGATGGGGATCTCAACCTCTTTCTAGTGGATGGCTCCGACAAAGGTATCGGAGCCGTCTGAGTCTCAGACCTCTCGGCTCCAGCCGGAGCCGAGGTAACAGTTTTAGTCTTCGAAACATCGGCTCCAGACAGAGTCGATGTCGAAGCAGCCTTAGAGCCACCAGAGGACAGCTCCGAAGCTGGAGCCGATGCCTTGGAAGGCTTGGAAGGTTTTCCTGACGCAGTCTGGGTCAGGGAGCCTTCAGGCTTTAATAAGCCTCAAAGTATCAATTTATTTTTGCGTTCCTGCAGGACTCTTGGACTGAAAGCATGGCAGACAGAACAAGAGTCCTGCAGGTGCAAAGGTCCCAGGCAATATACACAAGAAGTGTGACCGTCTGTCAGAGACATTTTCTGACAGCACGAGTCACACTTCTTGAAGCCTGAGACCTTGGAGTCTTTAGACATTCTAAAGAGCTGTAAAACACAGACACACACACAGACACACCTTTAAAGAAAGGGGAAAAATAAGCCAACCACTCTCGCAATAAAGTATGACTAAGGGGAAGGGAGGAGGGCCCGAAGGCCTAAGGAAATTAACAGGGGATAAACGGGGAAAAACAAATAGGGGAACCCGAATGAAATTAAGGATAGATAACTAAATAAACTGTTGTAAGAAACTATCCTAAGAAAAAAATGGGGATTTGAAAGTTTAACAACTATAAAAAGTCACTAACTGCAGAGCCGGTAGAAACAAGCACCTTGTAGCTAAAGCGGCAAATGAGATCTGGGTATTTACCGCCTAGCATTGTGGGATATAGGAGAACCTCGAGCCGGTAAAAATAGCTCTTGAGCTTTAGTATTGGCCGAGTCTGAGCCGAGGATCGGCTCCGAACCCATCCAGCAAGAATGAAGGCGAGATTGACAACTTAACATCAATAGTTAAATGACAGCACAAGTTTTTTTTTTTTTTTGATGCTATGCAACTGAACTAGTGGGGATAGAGTTCAGAAGTATGACAAGGATAGATGGAGAGATTCCAATGTGGGGGGAGGAGAGAATTATGTAGGGTCATAGCAGGGGCAAATTCTGGAATTGAGTAAATGAGTCTTTAGCTTTCTTTTAAATAGTGGGGTGTGAGAGATTGAGCGAATGTCAAGGGGTAGTTTGTTCCAGGCTTGGGCCACAGAGTGTTTGTAGAGTAGCTTACCTACTTATTTACTTATTTGGGTGGTAAATATCAAGTAATTGTTGATTAGAGGTGCGGAGGGGTCGAGATGGGGTGTAGACAGACAAGGAGAGATAAGGATGGACAGTAAGATGGTTTAAAGAGCATAGAGTGCAACATGTGAAATTGATAGAGATGTAGTAGCTGTGGGAGTTCTAGCCATTGTAGAGACTTCAAAGCAATACAGTGGTGTGTGTTGTTTGGGGAGTTGGTGATGAATCTGGCTATTTTATGGTAGGATTCTTGGAGTTTATTCAGGGTAGTTTTTTGGATATTTGTGAGAACTTGAGCAGCATAGAGGAGTGAGGGGAGGAGGAGTGCTTGTCCTAGGGTGAGTCTAGCTTCGGGACTGAGATATTTTTTGTTTCGGTATAACAGACCTAATTTCTGATGTGTTTTCTTTATACTTTGCTGTATGTGTTGATTGAATTTTAATTTGTTGTCGATAATGACTCCAAGGAGTTTTGTGTGGGTGTCAGGTAGGATAGCTGTGTTATTGCAAGACTTAATGACAAAGGAGGATTTATGATGATTAAGAGAGTGGGGTAGGAAGAGTAAGAGTTTGGTTTTAGTAGGACTGAGAATCAGTAAGTTCTCTGAAAGCCATTGTTCAGTGGAAAGTAGAGCTGTTTGGGCTAGGGAGTGTAGGTCGGAGATGTTGTTGGCTGTAGAAGTGATTGTGGAGTCGTCTGCATATTGTATAAGTGAGGACTGATGGCATGAGGTGAAAAGGTCATTGGTGAAGATGTTGAATAAGAGGGGACCCAAGATGGAACCTTGTGGAACACCAATAGAGAGAGGTAAGAAAGGAGAAGTGGAAGAGAGCCATTTAACTGATTGTTTGCGTTCAGACAGATAGCTAGCAAACCAGTTGAGGGTGGAGGTGGAGAGGTGAAAGTTAGTGAGTTTAGATAGTAGTAGTGGATGAGACACTGTATCAAAAGCTTTGGAGAGGTCAAGAAAGAGACAGGAAGTAAGTTTATTGTTGTCCAGAGATTCTGCAATGGTGTGAGTGAAGGAGAGTAGAGCAGTAATTGTGCTGTGACAGGGGCGAAAGCCATGTTGGGTAGGGGTGAGTAAGTTTTGATTGAGAAGGTGATCCATAAGTTGAGTGTAGATGCATTTTTCTAGTATCTTAGATAGTGGGGACAGAATGGCAATGGGTCGGTAGTTTGAAGGGTCAGTGGAGTTACCTCCTTTGTGGAGAGGGATAGTGTAGAAGGATTTCCAAAGGGTAGGAACAGTATATTCTTTACTAGCTATGCCCCCTTTTGCCCAGACTGCAAGATAGTTATTACTGCCACCAGCCAACTCTTTATCAGCTACTTTAAGGCCCTTAACAAAGGGTGTCCAATCTTACTGTGTAATGTTACTATTAATCCAAATGGTAATTTGATCAAAAGAAAGGCTATTAGGAATGGCCCACAGTATCACCAAATAAATATGCAAGTACCCTCAGAACTTAAATATGTCTCACAAATATCAGCCACAATGAAAAGGTTTAAATATATTTAATAATAAATAATAAAAGAACAAGAAAATACTCAGTAAATAATCACAGTTACATCAGAGTTCAAAATCACAGGAAATATTAAAACAACACTGCAGGACAGTCTCAAATAAATAAAGAAAACATCTAAGCTACACTTCACTATATTCCTGACTGTATCTAAGAGAAATTACTGTACCCTAGTTAACTTACTTACAGAGCAAGGCAAGTGTGTGGTGAATGGGTCTTCTTGGCAGATCAAAAACAAAATACAAAATGCTTAGTCTATCTCTCTTTCAGAGAGCGCTTAAATTAATATCCCAAATATTACTGCTGGGATACTTGCAGAATGACATCATTTCTCGTCATTCTGACTTCAGTTCCCAGGCTCACAACAATTGATGCAGCTGTAACATTTAGCATCTACCTGTGAAAATACATATACCTCAGATATTTTGGCAAATGGTGAAAGTCGTAAAATAATTTACGTTCCTCCACATTTAAAGACAATACAAAAAACTTCTCTAGTACAGACATTCTGTCCCTTGTTGACTGAAACTTAAAGACAGCATCCTTTTATTATGTGGTTATAAAGCAATTTAAGTTTTCAACTATTCTTCTGAATTAACCTCCTGTGTTTCAGTCTCCCCTATTAAAATATATACATCTAAACAGTTACAATAATGCATATACATTTCTGTTCTAATCCAGCAGGGTACACTGTGGTCACAACTCTAAGTTCAGTACTTTACAAAATATCTCTTCAGCACACATCTGTACAATATGACATATAGTTCTAATACATCTGGTTGTGAGCCTGGGAATAAGTCAGAAAAAAAACCTGCACCTCTTTCTACTTCATTTATGTTTGCTCTATTTATTACTGCTTGTTGGTATCCTCATTAAATTGATGACAGTATTCTACTGAATCGCTGCTTTATTTGTGCTGTCTGTTAATGTTGTGATTGTGAGCTACTGTATCAAAGCAATCTACTGATTAACTATATTTCATTGCTATCTGCTGCAATTCATTACTGTTTAACTGCATTTTACTGCATTTCATTTCTGTTTAACTGCATTTTTTCATACTGCGAGTTCTATACTTTTGACTAGACGTGATTAATCTGTGCTTCATTGTGAGTGTTTTTTTTTTTTGTGAGTTCTTAACCTTAAAATTGAGTAGCATAGCCTAGATACAGGTCTGCTACATGCAGAGCTTCAGCTGCACGTTTTTTAACCCTTTTTGAGGTATTCCAGCTACAAGTTTTTTCTTAGTAGCACTTGCGTTATCATCTAGTAGTACTACTCTTAGACCTTCCTCCCTTTACCCTCTTAGCTCTTTCAGTTTCTGACAAACATAGATGGACAATTTCCTACATTTTCTCCTGCCAGTCTGGTCGATACGGGCATCCTGAGACAGTGTAGTAACTGCTTCATGTACATGGACAACCCTCTAAAGCTACCACCTAGGAACACAATTTGTGAGAGATGCAATTACATCAAGCATCTAGTGTCATTGCTCTCTCCCCTCACAAACCTGTATATCTGGTGCTGAGAAGATTGCCAACACAAACACCACATCTCAAGCATCACCCACACCTACACAACACACCCCCACATATGTGGAGGTCCTCAACAAAAGCATACCCAAACAAAAGAGACCTCCAAGGCACAAATGCACACAAACTCCACTGCTCACCAAACCACACACCACATATACTCCACACACGTGTCTCACAGCCACTAAGGGTTAAACATAAATCCAAGATGTTAGTCATAAGGGACTCCATTGTGAGACACACAGATGTGCCCCTCACCAAGCTAAATAAGGAGAACGTCACGGTTTGTTGTTTGTTGGGTGCCAGAATCTGCCATATCACCAATGCACTCAAGTCTCTCAACAGATACTGTTATGACTCTGTCACAGTCCATGTTGGAGTGAATAACTTGAGACATACCTCCCTGGACTATATGAAGAGAGACATAATCGAGCTCGCTGAGTATGTGTCCCAGACAGGTATTCTCCTAGCCTTAAGCAGCATTCTCCAGTCACCCACAATGATGCCTCAATACAAACAGAAAATGATTGACTTTAACAATTGGCTTAGTTTATGGTGTCATTCCAAGGGGATCCAGTACCTGACAGCCTGGGATGACATGATTGACAAGCCTTGATGCTTTGCCAGAGATGGCCTGCATCTGTCTCCCTTAGGCTTCAAGCTCTTGGCAAAGGATTTTGCCTCCCCCATAGTGACTTTTTTAGTCAATGCCATGAGGTCAAAACTACCAACATGAAAATGTCATCAAAACGTAAATTAAACGTCATGCTACTAAACTCTAGGAGTCTAAACGTGAAACTGCACTCATTGCAAGCACTATTAACCCTGGCAGAAGCTGACATTTGTGTAGTCACAGAAACCTGGTTCAAAGTTGCAGACAGCACTCCAACCATACTAGGTTACTCATCCTATCATTCATTCAGACCCCAAACCATAGGCAACAAAACAAAAGGATTCAAAGTTGCAATACATATAAAAGACATACACACCTCTAGGCTGGTCAAACAGTATGATGCACAGGATATACTCCAGGTGCAGTTAACAACTGAAATGACCCCTACTGAAATCATAGCTAGCTACAGGCCTCCAACTCTGACTCAAGATGCCCACTTCACCTATCTGGACCTCTTTGAATCTATCAGATTCAACCCTTTACCTTGATCCTGGGCGATTTTATCTATCCAATCACAGATTGCAAGAAATACTCATGCCAAAACACAAATTCCCAAAGACTCCTTGATTTCATCAATACAAATGCCTTGGACCAGTTGGTTGACACCCCCACAAGAGGTGAAAACATCTTGGACTTGGTATTAACCAACATGAGTAACCACTGAAGCATCCCTACAGTGTCATCATCCCTGGTAAGATCCGATCACAAAGCAGTCACTTTCGATGTCACCATCTCCCCCTCCCCCCAGCTAGGGTCAAACAAAAAAACTTCTCCAGCTTCTCCAAAGCTGATTACAACCTCCTGAGGGAAGGTATAAACGGCTTCACAGCCTCCTCCCCCTCCACAGGAACTGCCACATATGTCCAAACCTACACCAAAGTACTATAAGAGCATTTATACAGCTGCATGGACTCAGGAATACTAGACAGGACACAATCATCTTCCTCAAGGAAGAGTAAACCTGTCTGGTGGACATCTACAATAAATAAACTCTATAATAAAAGGAGAAATTTGCTGTCCTGGACCAAGAAGGAGCAGGTGTCTAATTGGAAGCAATATCTCCTTAGCCTGAACAAGCAAATAAGAGCACTAGTGAAATCCTCCAAAGCAAACTTCGAGTCCAAACTGGCCACATCTACTAAAGACAATCATAAGGCTTTCTACATATATGTCCGCAATCCCAAGGGAAGTACCCAGATCTGCTCAGAACTGGTGGTCAAGGACACCACAATCACAAACCCTGTAGATATAGCCAACCTGCTGGCAGACAGGTTCAATGAAAACTTCACTCCTCTGCACCCCCATCAGTAAAACAGGACAACCCCAGTACCTGCCCCCCTCCCCTTATCTCTAGGGAGGAAGTCATCACTGGCCTCTCAAAGGCAAAAGATGCAGCCGCCATGGGACCCCATAACATCCCAGGCTGCATCCTACATGAGCTCAGGCAAGAACTTGCTGCACCATTAGGCACCCTATTCAACCAAAGGCTGAGTACCGGCTTCATACCAGTCAAGTGGAGGACAGCTACTGTCGTCCCTTTGCACAAAGGTGGACCATACACCAATTCAAGAAATTATAGACCCATCAGCCTAACTAGCCTGATCTGCAAGGCCATGGAGCAGATTATCATGGACTTCATTAACAAGGACATTGGCAACCTAAAGACATTTGATCCCAAACAGTTTGGCTTTGTCAAGGGGAGATCATGCCTGTTAAATTTGGTTGACTTCTTTGTCACTAAGGCCATAGACAAGGGGAAGATGGTGCACATCACCTACCTTGACCTTGCCAAGGCCTTTGATACTATTCCCCACTTAGGTATATGTTCATAGGTTCATAGGTTGGTACTAGGCTATCAGCCCTAGGGCCTACACAAGCCTAGCCATAACAATTCCCTGGTTATTTCTTCCCACAATATTTACTTCCCTGGACCCCTGTCTAGCAAGGCGATTGAGGTGATCCCTGGGGTGAATTTCCTATCTCCCATCCAATCGTCAAGGTTCCTTTTGAAGAGGGCCAAAGAGGCCACACATTTGACATGTATGGGCAGTCTATTCCAGAGTCTGGGGAATCTATGGATCAGGAACCTATCCCTCCTGCATGTTTTGTTCATTTTGATGACAAGGTTTAGATCCCTGGAACGTGTGGTGAGGGAAGTGTAGCATGTCCAACAGCTCTGGGTTTCACATAGCCTCGTATGTTAAGAGAGTTCGACTCTGAGTAGACAATATGTGACAGAGTATAGCTGGTGTTTTTTTTAGATGGTCAGCTTAGGGCATCTGCTTTAGGCCTGTAATTCTTTTAGTGAGGTATTTCTGCGGCCTTTCCAGTTGTTGCAGATGTTTTGAGAGGTACATACCAAACCGGGTGTTGTATTCTATAATGTTGAAAGAATCCTCGGTTCTACCATGACTTGCACAAACAGACAAAATATGTAAAACAGAATAAAAGCAGACTTTAATCTTCAGTTAAGACGGTCGTAGTAGAGCACAAAAATTATCTCTGATAAGCGCTGTCAGTTTCCTTAACCTTCATCAGATCATGTATATTGAGTGTGCTTCTTTCAAATTTAAATTCCATTCCAACCAATCATTGATCTGCACCTTCCTTGCATATCCAATAAAAACATCACAAATTCTTGCACACGTCATTTTATAATGCTCTTACACAATGACCAATCACTGGCTTACTTCAACATAACCTTCCAAAAAAATATATCCAATCTCTTGTTCTCCTCCGACCTAGCTATCCAATGGCATTGGAGGAGGGAAATTTCTTCGTGTATTCAGTCATGTTTTCTTAAAACACTCAAGTTGTTTTTTACATCTGGGAGAGGAATAAATATAAGAGAAAACAGATAGTACTTAGTGTAAGCAGAAGTACAGGCCATACCATGGACAACCTTCATCATCAGTCAATTAAAGCCTGTTTGAGTGCAGCTGTCAAGTTGGGAAAATTATTACTTTTAGGAAGGTTAAACTTCATTGTTTGAATATGTACATTGTTTTGTGTATTTGTATTAAGTTAAAAGATCAAAGGGGTGTTTGTTTTTTTGTTTGAGGGTTTTCATTACAACAAAAAGTCTTGCAGATGTTATAATGAACAGGTTCAAATGGCTATGACAAGAAACAATTGTAAAAAATAAGATCAATCTGCGAAACATTAGTATACGCATGTGTGAAGGCTGCCAGCCCAGCTAGCTAGAATTTTGTAAATAATTCTATGCCATTTGTGAATATTAATACGATTCAATAGGCTTGTCCTACAAATGTAAGAAAACTATATGTTATGTGTATTAAACTGCTGATGTAGAAGTGTGTGTTAAACTGTATGTTATGTGCTGAGCTTCAAGAATGTAACTATAGTGTACCCTACTGGAAAAGAACAGAGTTAACTTGCAAACTCTAAGAAAATAAGTGAAGTATTTACGATGGTGTTTATCTCAGCTAGGAGACAGAATATCTGCAGCTAGAAATTCTTTCTATTGTCTGGAAACAGAAATAATTACAGGTTTCAAATGTAAAAGTGTGTAACTGTTTTATGAGTTCCAGTTCCTGGCAAGCTTCTGAGAGATAAGTAGTTTTGACACAGAGGTGCTAAATTTTAAGTTTCTGTTAGTCTGGGAACTGAATGCAGAGGTATCAAAGAATGATGCAATCTGAGATAACCCAGCAGTAATGTTTGATAGTAACTTAAGAACTATCTCAGAGAGGGAGTCTGTGCATTTTGTATTTGTCTTTCGATCTGACAACATCCTCTCATCAGCACTTGTCATGCTCTGTACGTTATTTAGGTACAGTGGATTTTCTCTTAAAGATAGACAGGACTACAGTAAAGATTAGTTTAGATGTTTTCTGTATTCGTTTGAGACTGTCCTGCAATGTTGTTTTAAAATATTTCCTGTGATTCTGAACTCTGTTGTCACTGTTTTGAGTTATTGAGTATTGTCTTGTGCTTTTATTATTCATTATTAAATCTATGTAAACTTTTTAATTGTGGCTAGTTTGTTTAGAGATATTTAAGCTCTTAGAGTACTTTCATATGTATTTGGTGACACTGTACCGGACACTCTTAAATAGCCTTGCTGCTGGTCACACTTACCATTTGGATAATAGTAACATTACTCAGTAGAATTGGTCACCCTTTGGGAAGGGCCTTATAGTAGCTGATAAGTAAGGGTGGTTGGTAGCAGAAGAGGGCAGAGCTTGTAAACCTGTGCCAGCCTTACCCAGGAGTGTCTGTGTATTGGTATATAAATCAAATCTCAAAGTGTGCTTGTCAGCTACTTGGGCAGGGACATGAAGCACTGGTTTGACAGAGAGGCTGCTAGAGGTTTTGGCTTGACCACTTGGCTGAGATCTTAACCCTATAGCTGTGCCAGTGGGGAGTCTTATTGGGGATCTAGAGAAAGAGGGAGAAACCAGCCCCAGACAGACTGTGATCTCTGTGTGCTCTTAAGGGAAATTGTACTTTACTACGTGTGTACTTGTCATCCTCCCAATGTACACATCCCTCAATGGTGCTAGTGGCAAGGACTGAGGCACCTTGATTACTGGGTCAGTGCAGGGGCTTCACAGCATGTAACATAAAAGTTGAAATTAGACATTTAAAAAAAGTCTGCTACATATAACAGATGGGAATAACAACTTCTTGTCATAATGGCAACACTTTCCATATTATCTTTGAATATGAATGGTCTCACAGCTATATATAAAAAATAAGGAGTAGTGAACTATATTAAAAATGCCGGAAGAACACAGCTGTGCTACAGGAGACATATTTGGAAAGAAATGGAGAATTGGGATTTGATAAAGAAGGAAATCATGATGGTTATTCAGTGAAATATCTGGGACAAAGGAAAAGAGGAGTACTTACAACACTTGCTAGAGGAGATCCAATAGCGATATAATAGGGGAAAAAGGATAATAATGGTAGATTTGTAGTAGTAAGGGGCTACTGGCAAGAGAGGAGTATTATGCTGGCAAGTACATGTATTTCATCTGAAACCACTACAATGGACCTTAAGAAAATTCTAGGAGAAATAATCAGCTTTCAGTAAAGAATATTAATTATAGGTGGGGAGTTGAATTTGATTTGCAACAGTGAAGCTATATCGGGGGGGTCTAGAAGGGAAAATATAACAAAATAACTTAGAGAGCCTATAACAAGGAAAATAAGCAAAGATCCTGTAGAAAAATTTTTCAGAAATGTTATGAAAATCTGTATAAAGCAGAGAAAAGTGGAAATCAAGGAAAATTACAAATGGAAATGTTTATGGAAGAATTAAGTATGCCAATGTTAGAGGTAGAACAGGCTCAGTTATTAACAGTTAGGGCAGGAGGAGATGAGATAAAAATGTTGATATATATATATATATATATATATATATATATATATATATATATATATATATATATATATATATATATATATATATATATATATATATATATATATATATATATAAACAATCTACAAGAAATTATCCAGGAATAGATGGTATTCCCTTGGAAGTCTGGAAGCTAGGAGGGATGAAAGTAATAAAGATCTGGAAGGTTTTGTTTACGAGTATTTTAAAAAAGGAGAATAACCAACATCTTAGAAGAAAGCTGTGGTGTCTGCAATGCCTAAAGATGGTAAAGTCTCATCAGGTTCAGCTTTATATAGGCCCATTCTGATTTGAAACCATGATTATAAAGTGTTATGTCTATAATGGATGAAAGAATGGCAAAGATGATGCCAAAATTGATAGATATGAATCAGTGTGGTTTTGTGGAGGGGGAGGCAAACATTTTACAATGCTAACAAAACAATGATGATCCAGAGGGAAGCAGAATGTAAGAAAATACCACTGTTACTGGTAGGTCTCAATGCAGAGAAAGCAATCAATATAGTAAGCTGGGATTTTATGAGTTGGGTAATGGAAGCAGTTGCATTCCCCTGACACAATAATAATAATGTTAATTAGGAGGATATATGAGGGTTTGGGGATGAAAATTAAAGCGGGGAGCATTCCTCTCTGATGAGTTCTGTTTGAACAGGGGAGCCAGGCAGGGGTATTATCCTCTTCCCCCTTTGTTATTTGTGTTATATTTAGAACATTGGCAAAGAAAATAAGTTACTCAGAAACTCAAGGACATAATAGGTAAGGTAATCAGGAAAGGTTGGCTTTATATGCAGATGATATTATCTTGTACCTGATCAGACCTCTCAACTGCCCCGAATTACTCGTTTTTTACCGAATTTTGGGGTCCCAATAATGGGGTGCCATGATTCCCGAGTGACATCCCATTATTTCCGATTTCTTGATCTTTTTTTAGATTTTCTTGCTTTTGGAGCTGACATCATCACTTGCGTGATGACGTCAGCTCGCTGCGCGTCTGTTTGAATACTGGAGGATTAAGGATTTGGATTTACTGTTTAAGCTGTCGTTCGCACGTCTTACTTTACTGCTGTTTGGGCAGAACATACAGGATTACTGCAGAGCCAGAAGGTATAGAAATGAAGTCCGGCAAATGCAGAGTGACTGAGCGAGTGTCTTATTTTACTGCACTCCGGGCAGAACACTCAGGAGCCAGATGGTGTGGAAGTAAGTCCGGAGAATGCAGAGCGAGAAGGATTTAAGGTACAGAAATGAAGTCTGGCGAATGCAGAGTGAGAAGGACGTGTGTGTGTGTGTGTGTGTGTGTGTGTGTGTGTGTGTGTGTGTGTGTGTGTGTGTGTGTGTGTGTGTGTGTGTGTTTAGCAGAACTGGGCTGAGTGATTATGGTGATCCAGGTTCCATTTCAGATGCAGGGTGTACGTATTTTCTATGCGAGGCATATAAACCATTTCAAGCAGATTTAAAAGTGAAAAACATGAGCAAAACAGCAAACATGACAACAGCTTCTTGTTTTCTATCACCTTCTTGGGCTAGCATGCATTCTAACTTTAAAAGCTGACGGTTACAATTAAAAAGAAACATTAGCTTACTGTGCCAAATGGCTCTCATTCAGGCAAGAGGGATATGAAAATAGACTACTTACAATGTAGTTACAATGTAAACCTGTCAATTTTATTCTTCCAATTAATTAACAGACAGTACAAAAAATGATTCAAAAACACTGAGTAGTAGGATTCCAGGATGTAACTATCACTCATAACTTTCACAGCCAATATCAGATAGTGCAACAGGCTCTATAATATCTGATGATGATGACCAGGGGTAAGTCAGCAGTGAAAAGACAAGGGTAAAAGGTTAATTTTTTTATAACTTCCTCTCAAAACACACGCCATTTTAATGTTAAGTAGGAAAACTTGTTTGACTAGATATGCCTTGTGCTCTGTCTTGCATTTTAGAAATCTTACACTATCTGCATTGATGTTACTAATTATATTGCTAATGTGATAATGGAGGCATTACTAAACAAAGTGATGTCTGATCTTATGAAAGGAAACATGCCTACTCTGAACTCTAGTGATGGCCACTTCAAAAAAAATGTTTACAATGACTACTCAAAAGTTACAATCACAAGGACTTTATCTAACTCTAAAGTGAAATTCTTGGATTGTGTGTGTGTGTGTGTGTGTGTGTGTGTGTGTGTGTGTGTGTGTGTGTGTGTGTGTGTGTGTGTGTGTGTGTGTGTGCCCCAAACAGAATACATCTGTGGCTAGAAGTTCTCAGGCTCAAATCCTGCACCTTGGGTACAGGTAAAAAGAGCCCAAGTCCCTAGCCACCATCACTTATGAACTTATGCCTCAAGATCACTATTTGAAATGTGTCCCTATTTTGGGGCTGTATTCCCCCATTATTAGCTTTGTTCTGTATTTTTGTGCTAAAAGGTTGATAGCAATGGTGAGAACTGAATTCACTAAATGATAGCCGATTAAGTTTGTCTTCCTGTCTTTAGGAAACTGCTGATTTAGGTTAGTGGTATGTTTCTCTGACTGTAGTACACAAGAGTTCTGGTTTCAAGACCTGGCAATGAAATGCATGGTGGTGATATAACATTTTATGCAAGCAACTTCCAAAATTATACAAGCAATGTTTAAAATGTGTCCCTGGTTTTTGGCCTTTTGCCCCCCCCACTCCCCCCCCAATTGAAAATAAGTGCAAGAAGCTGTGCAACATGCCTATGGCTTGCACTACTGTGACTATATATATATATATATATATATATATATATATATATATATATATATATATATATATATATATATATATATATATATATATATATATATATTGTGTGTAGAAGTAGACTGTTATCATAGAAATGTTCTGAACAGGGCAGGTTTGTCATTACTGGTGCATGCATTTTGCTTCAGTGCCTACTGGAAATATGTTCAAACAATACATTTAAAATGCAGTTGTGTGTGGAATTAGACGTTATCACGGAAATGTTCTGAATAGGGTAGTTTTGTCATTACTGGTGCATGCATTTTGCTTCATTGCCTACTGGAAAAATGTTCAAGTTAAGTCTAACAAGTGTGCTGTATTATACAAGGAATATAATTTAATAAAGTCAGTAGGTGTATTAAAGAATGCATGTATGTTTCTTGTTTTGTGTGCAAGCCAGGGGCCTCTGATTTGAAAAGAGCCCAAAGGTAATCTTTATCCACCAGTGGCCAGATGCATTTTCTTTGGATGTGGTGTGGGTTTCAATACCGTTTCAATGAATGTGAGTTTCAAGGGCAGATAAGTTTTAATACCAAGTCTATTTTCATTGTGTGGCAGTATTGTTTTGTTTAGCAAATATCTACTGGTGTTTGTGCATTGTACTATAGAATGTAAAAAAAAAAAAAACCCAAATAATCATTGTAGAAGTAAAGCAGTATGCACACAAGTGTTTATGGTAAATGGGGTGAAATAGCCAGGTAATGGGACATTTGAATGGCTGCAAGGGGACTCTGGTGTTATATTTTGGTTCTGTTCTTCGGTTTGCATTTCAAAGTTGGTATCCCACAATTCCACTGGAGTGGGTGGGGCTTTGTAATCATATATGCAAATTGTATGTTAATCAGCGTACAGATTTGTACCTATTTTTCATGGGCCTTGTCCAGATTTTTGATGTTTCCAGGTTGAGAGGTATGTACCTGATAAAACCAGAAAAGGATATTTCAGTGTTGTGTAATATTCTGAAACATTTCCAAATCTTTTTTGGGATACAAAATTAATGAAGATAAAACAAACGCAGTAGCTGTAAGCTATATACCCACACACAAATTGGTTCAGCATTACCCATATTAATGGGAACATGACAAAATGAAGTACTTAGGAGTATAGGTTAAAAAGGATTATGTTATGGTAGCTAATGATATGAGGGAAGAGAAAAAAAAATGCAAACACTGAGAAAATGGAAGCTTAATTTTATGGCTATGGATTGCAAGATACAGACAGTGAAAATATTTTTAGTCCCTTTGGTTGTATAGACAGGTCAGATATATTCTTATCAACCAGATGAGAAGTTGTGGATAACAATTAATAAACAGCTGAAGGATTTTATCTGGGAGGAAAGATGGAAGGAGTCAAGTGAGATAAGCTGATCCTTCCAACAGAACAAGATAGTTTGGGGTTACCTGATCTGAAGGGTATTTCAGAACTACACAGCTAAGGCTCATATATGTAGCACAAGCAGAAAGTTATAATTTAAAGTGAAAAGGGATGATGACGAAAGAGGGAGAAGCTCACGAAATAAGGAGAGAATGGGATTTTGAATGCAGATCATTAAAGACAGTAACAATAACTACACAGAATATTATATTCATAAAGCAGCAGAAAGAATTAAGCCAAAACTGGAATGCAGAAAAGAGATTCTGCCGATAGGGATGACTGCAATTAGGAGTACACAGAATAGGTAAGAGGATGGTGGAACTTATTGGAGAAAACTGGCAAAGGAACCAAGGTATTGGGAGCAAATAATTAGAGAGGGAAAAGGTAACGGAATGGGAAGAGTCAAGAATACATTTGGACTGCAGGGTAGAAACTGCCCTCCCTATCAAGGATTGATATCATAGTATAGGCAAACAGAAAGGAATAGAGGGATCCTAACTGAAAACAAATGCTGGTAGAGTTTTTTAGTATAATCTTGAACAGAAAAAAGAAGTTATGTCTTACCATAACATTCCATCTGTGTTGTCGATCTTCACTAATCCTTGACTATGGGCTTAGCTCCAAGATCTCTGCTCCATGGGATTTGCATTTGGTACTGCAAAGTCTCATTTCTTCCCCCTTTGAAGCTCCAGCAACTTGTGACTTAAAGGTATTATCATGGAAAAACTTATTTTTTTAGCCATCACTTCGGCCAGGAGAATATCGGAAATTCAAGTCTTGTCCTGCAAACCCCTCATTTGAAATTTCATAAGGACGGGGTCTCTCTCAGGACAAATCTTTCCTTTTTCCCAAAGGTTGTTTCAGAGTTAAATATCAATCAAACTTTACATCTCCCAGTCTTTTTTTCTAATTTATCCAACAAGGGGGAGTACTGTCGACGTACACAGACAATTACATTTTTACCTTCACAGAACAAAAGACATTAGAAAATCTGATCAACTGTTTATTGCCTTTTCCTGCAGTCTCTTTAGGCAATCCAGTATCTAAGGTTATCTTGGAGAAATGTCTTAGGGAATGTATCACCTTTGTTTACAACAGAAAGGGACTTCACCCACCATGTCCTCTGAAAGCACATTCAACAAGGGCTGTAGCAGCTTCTGCAGTTTTTCATGCCAGAGCTTCCTTAGATGATATTTGTGCAGCAGCTACACAGGCATCTCCTAATAGCTTTATTACTCATTGCAGACTGGACCAGGTCTCTAGGGAACGTGCATCATTCGGCTCAATGGTGCTCAGGAATATTCTTCCGTGAGACCGCCCAAGATTCAGGTGGCTAGGGACTCTGTCCCACAATCAAGGATTATGTGAAGATTGACAACATCAGATAAAGAAGTTATGTCTTACCATAACATTCAATCTGTGTTGTAGATAACCACTAATCCTTGACATTCCCTCCCTCCTTCCCCCGAATATTCCCAAAGACAGGCTTTATTGTAGGGACACATATGGTCTATTTAGTACTTCTTGTCTGTCCTTACTGTATGCAAACTCGATCTGAGGTAATTTGGTGAGGAGCATTATGGGTAGAGCCTAGCTCGAGAGTTTTTGGAAGGCGCAAGTAGGAATAACAGCCAGGTCAGTTCCGAGGCTCGAGGATTAAAAGGGATAATTAGAGGGCCTATAAATTTTGAATTATTGATTTCTGCTTGTGTTATGTATACAAGTCTTTAATGTGTAACTCTGAAATACCCCTTCAAATCAGATCTTCCAGAGCTTTATCATTTTCTTCCCTCCTTGTTTCCAGACTTCCACAGAAATACCACCTATTCCTACAGACTTTCCTGTAGACCGGTTGTACATCATCATTTAAGTGAGCCTCATCTACCTCTAACCTTGGTAATTTTAATTCTTCCATAAACATTTCCATTTGTACTTTTTCTTCATTACCACATTTCTCTGTTTTATACAGATTTTCATAACATTTCTGAAATATTTCTAATACCTCTACAGCATCTTAGGATATTTTTTTGTTATAAGCTCCCTAAGCTTACAACAACCCTTTCTACTTTCTGTTGCCTGAGCCATTGTGCTAAACGTTTTTGTGCTCTGGAGTCATTTTAAACAGTTCCTTAATAGCAATCTTTCTAAATTCATGCATATGAGTATTATCCAAGTAGTCCCTCATTTTCTCTTTAGCACTCTGTAGTTGTGCATCTTCTTGTTTTGTGAGATTCCCCATATTCTGCAATACTTTAATTACTGTCAGTGCCTCTAAATGATTCTTACTACTTCTTAACCATATCTCCATCCATCCATCATCAACCCCTTTTCCCATTTTGCACAAGGGGTCAGGGTGTCACTTCAGCAGTGACAGTCATCTCGAGCCAAGGTTTACACTGAAGGGTGGCTAGCATTGCCAAAGTAAATACTTTTTTCTTTTATTTCTACCCAATTTGTAACCTCCATTTTCATTTAATCCCACTCCTAGCTATATTTTCTGAAGAAATTTCTATCTTCTCTAATAACTCCCAAATAATTTCCACAACTCATTCCTTAAATTTCTCTCTGTTTACAGATAGGTGGGGAAGCACCAGTGTCTCATTTTTATTTCATTACTGTGCAATTTTATTTTAGTTATTATTAGCATGTGATTTGAAATAGTTACTGTACGCGTATCACAACTTTCAATTAAATGCACATGGTCCTGTAAAATATAGTTTCTGACTGGCCTAGCCCAGTTTTTGTACCTTGGAGAAAAATATGCAAATTATCTCTGAGCTCCTACTATTGAATTCACATATTCTATACCAAATATTTTCATAGGTTTCTTCAAAAATCAACTCTTTTTTGTTATATTTTCCCTTCTAGGCCCTCCAGATACATCCTCAGTGTTGCATATCAAACTCCAGACCCACCTATAAGTAATATTCCTTGCTGAAAGCTGATTATTTCTCCCATAATTTTCTTAAGCTCCGCTGTAGCAGTTTATAATCATTTTATCTTGCCAGTATCCTCTTACTACTACTACCATTATTATCTTTTTTCCCCTCTTCTATCAGTATTGGAACTACCCTAGGAATCAATATAAATACTAACCCTTTTCTTTGTCCCAGATATTCTGTTGAATATTATGGGTAGAGCCTGAAATCAAGTTCACATGCTCAGTTCTTTACAAATGTCTCTCCTTTAGCATACCTATTTGCACTATGGATTTCTTAATACAGTTCATTACTCCTTCTTTTTGAATATACCTGTGAGACCATTCATGTTCAAAGATAACATGGAAAATGCTGCCATTACGATAAGAAGTTATTATTCCTACTCATTATGTGCATCAGGTGTTTTTTTTTTAATGTCTAGTTTCAGCTTTTGTCTTACATGCATACACATGTTTGACAGGTTGATGTTTTATACAGTTGTTTCTTCAGGTTCTGAGGAAGTCTCTGTAGTGGAGAGGAAAGCGCTTAACTGTTTGTGAATAAAGTTGGTATCCTTTGGAGTGCTCACGTTCTTCTGGTTATTCTGTGGTTTGCTGAGTTCCAGTTCTATACAGCTGTTTCTTGTCATATCCATCTGAAACTGTCACATCTTACAAGACTTTTCATTTTAAAGAAAGCCCTCAAATAATAAAAATGAATGCACGCCAGAACACCTTTATAACCTGTTAACTTAATACAAACACACAAAACTATGTACATCTTCAAATAATGAAGTTTAACATTCTTGATAGGAAAAACTGTCCCAGACTGACAGCTACACTCACAGCCTTTAACTTGACCTGTTATTAAGGTTACAAATGCTAAGACGCATGGCACAGCTTGTGCTTCTATTTGCACAAAGTGCTGTCTGTTTTTTGTCTTATCTTTATTCCTCTCCCAGATGTTGAAAACAACTTGAATGCTTTCAGAAAAGATTATCTAAGATCATTGGATCCAGAGGATCATACCGAATGTCACATGTGGAATCATGGGTATTGATACTGTAATGAGATTTAGTAATCTGAGATAAAGGTTGCCTGAGAAGAAGAGCAAAAGCCTATGCTTGAAAGGAATTCTCGCTCTGAATAAGTGTGTGTCCAGACAACAACTTATAAGCGTTAGCGAAGACTATGGTTGCAGTTGCATTTCTGCTGGATTCAGGGTTATTCTCAGCAGATGGAACATTTCAGTACAAAATTCCATCACTGACACAAAGTGAATTATGTACAGAGCATCTAGTGTTGGATACAAAAACACTTTAGGACCCTGAATAAGCAAGTGTGCCACAAGTACTGAAATGCATTTAAACACTGTGGGGGCTGAGGTGAGACAAAATGGTATAGTCTGAAACTAACAATGACTGGCTCTAAGTGTAAAGTATAGAAATTTTCTGCATTCTCGGAAAGTTTTATGTAGGGGTAGGCATTATGGAAGTCCAAAGAGCACATTTAATCTTTTTCTACTAGAAATAAAAAAGGAAGTACTGACTACACTAAGACCATTCAAAGGGTTTCTTTTCTGATGCATATGCTTAGGCCGCTTAAATCCCAAACTGTCCTGAGGCACTATCTTTTAGGCACTGAAAAGAACATGGAGTAGTAACTGGACCCATTCTGCTGTGGTGAGACCGCTTGGATGGTCTTTTTGTTTAGAAGGCCTAGAAACAAGTTATGCATTTTCTATAATGATGGATCTTCATTATCCATGTCCATCCACTTCAACACATAGGATTAGAAGATACATCCTCTAGTTAGCTCAGTACCTGAAACTTTCCCAGGCTCTAACTCCTCCTCTACTGCTCTGTAAGTGCTCCCAAACAGCAAGCACCTAAACATCTATACATATATATATATATATATATATATATATATATATATATATATATATATACATACACACACACACACACACACACACACACACACACACACACACACACACACACACACACGCAAACAGTACAACAAGTAAGTACACTAAACAAATTCCCTTGAGGTCTCTCACCACCTAAAAACAATGGAAGGAGGTTGGCATCGTTGAAATAAATGGACATGAACCATGAAGATATGGAGTTAAGAGATCCATATAACTTTCATATCTTACATGATTCATTCCGTCCACTTCAACCCATAGGACAAAGTCTCAAGCTAAACTTCTTGGCTGGCATCAAGACAAGATACTCCTGAGAGTAGTGGCCCCAAAGACCGATCTAGACCTTCAGATCTCATCCAGCTAGTGGTGCCTTGCAAAAATGCACAGAGAAGACCATGTTGCCACACTGCAAATAGCATCTAGTGATATATTTTAAAGAATGCTCGTCAAGTAGCCAACTGCCCAGACAAACAAATGTTTTGGTTCCTTACAGTCTCTGATTGCTACTACATTTGGTTAACGCCCTGGGGACTGTTTTGACAGGAAAAGGCAAAGACCAAATTTAAAAGTGACTCTCACCCAGTGGCATTAAAATTTCCTAGACTCCTTGGCAATTTTATATGCAGACAGTCATCCTGGAAGTTCAAGCAGCATATCCAGTCTCCTTTAGATACACAGGGATGGATGGACTACACCAACTGTTTGGAATTTACATTTAATTGGCTGAAATCCAAGATGAGTCGGAGGTCCTTTGTTTTCTTTGGAACCTAAAATAAAATCCAAAACCTCTGTGATCTAGTGGGACTTCCTGGATTACTCTTTTATTTAGGAGGTTACAGAATACTACCTTGGCCACACCCTTCTAATGGAGCAGGATGCCTGGAAGGGGACTGTTAACAGGGATAAGTCCAAAAAGGGTGTCATACTCTCTGGATATAACTGTCTTTATCCACTTGATCTGCATGATGGCGATCCATACAGGAAGGATAAGTGACACCAATCCTACGGGGATTCTGTGGTGAGGCCCCACCAAAAGGAGAGTTGCAGAAATCTTGGTTGTGCTAGCTCCTTCTATTATGTTGGCACATCTATTCTGGAAACCTTTGCAACCACACTGGCCTCTATCAAAGCATTGCTCGAAATCCTGTTTTTAACTCTTCATGAACCACCTTTTTTTCACTGCTACTCTGAGAATGAGAGAATGCCCGCTGAAGAGCAGAGAACTTTATACCATCACAGTGAGAGACTTACCTTCTTGAAGACTTCTTTCCAGCTTTTCTTTGAACAGGTCAGTCCCTGTGAATGTGGCACTGGTGAAGGATACCTTGAAGGTGTCAACAAAATCACAATGACAGAGCCAGACATGCCTATGTATGGTAATGTTTGTTTCGGTAAGCTTTACTGAGCCATCTACTACTGTATCTGCAAGTCTCATCAAAAGATTTAAAATGGATAGTATAGCTGATGTCCATGACAACAACTTGATAAGCAATTCATAATGTCACAACATCTGCAATGTGTGGTTCCTTTCATCAGCCAGTTCCAGATGAAATACGATTACATATGATAAAAAGTTAAGTATCCTTGTGGAAAAAGTAGTTGACATGTAAACTCACTTTCAAAGTTGGTGTACGGCCCTAGATTCCTTGTCTAGAGGATGGACTGATGGACTTTGATCTGTTAGTTGTCTTTTTAAGGTTACAATAACCACTACAGAAATAGCTAGTGGTGTCTTTGTCTAACACTACTTCATATTTTCCTGTGAGCAGTGTCAGAAATTACTGAAAGTTCAGCTTAAACCACTCCTACATGCTTTCCCTTAGGAAGCTGTTAAAAGTCCTATCACTAAGTTTGTCTACCAAAATAACTTGTTCATCCTCATCTAATCTGTGCATCTATGTTTTTATTTGTGTGTGTAGTGATAGATAAATGTCTAGTTAAAGAAAGAGGTACTGCAATATCTCAATCTCCCTTCCTCTTTCTCTGTTTTTATATTTATCCTTGGAAGAGGGGCATAGGTCTCAACCTCTTAGCACAAAAAATCAGGACAAAGACAAAAAAATGGGAGGACATAGACCCAAAAATAGGGACACATTATAAATATTGCTCTTATAAACCTAGAAAATTGCTAGAATAAAAGGTCTTGTGTTACTACACATTTGCTGAAGGATATGAAGTCTGAAACTCAAATGTCTGTCATTATGTAGTGCATTCAACCCTCACTGATTTGCTGCAAAAATCCAGAAAAACACAAATTTTATGAGGAGCAGAACAAAAATATGAAGCAAAAATCTGAGCATTCTGGGAAAATCTGGACAGCTGAGAGGTATGAAGAGGGGTCCCCAGGTAATAATCATTTTAGACTAATATATTCCTTCTGTTAACATCTCCTTACTAAAAATTAGGACAAATATCACAGTCTTCCATCACATAAGAAGTACCCAAACACACCTTAGGGTGGGGTCTTACAACCACATTGACTGCATTTCTTGAAGCCAGATTGTTTATCAATAGTTAAAACTGACTGAACAATTCATAAACACATATAGCAACCAATGCAAAAATGCATAATGAAGTACAGCAGACAACAATTACCAACCTATGAACAACTCATGCTATGGCAATAAAACTATCATGAGGAGAGGAGGAGTAAACTGCTCAAACTTAAAAAAGTTTCAAAAGTAGACATGTTTGACCTGAATTAAGAAGAATAGGCCAACAATGCAAGGATCCATCAAAATGGAATAAAAGTTGTCATGTCAATGAACTTTCATGCTAAAAATAGCACAAACAGCTTGGGGAGGTTTCTCTATGGTAAGAATCAAAGCAAAAGAGATGGGGAGAGAAGAAGCACATAGCACTGTGGGAGAACCAGGGGAGTGTCATTCTGGGGAAGTTTCAGGCCTCAAGCTAACTATAGTTGATTGAAGTGGATAGAATGGATCAAGTAAGATCTTTTTGTGCCACTTTCTTTTAAGGGGGAATGTTCACTAAGGTTAGGTAAGGGATTGGTACACCAGGGTAAAAAGAAAAAGTATTCTGTACACCATTAATATAACCACCTTCATCCAATTCGCCAATGGACAGAGACCCCTGACTGCCTCCAGAGGGAGGTAGTTGGGCAAAAGGTCTTAGGACTGCAACTAACCATCTGCAGGTGGATAGCAGCTACCCAGCTGTTATGAACCACAACAATGGGACCCATGACCTCTTTGGAAGATGCCTTGATTATTAGGTCACATCCAAAGTTTTGCTTATTTTGTTGCTGCTGCTGGCTAAGCCATGATTGATGTGGACTTCCCTGCATGTTCAACAATGCCCTTTGAATGGCTAGACCAACAATGGAAAAGTTCTTGTCCTTCTTCTCCATATTCTCCATGTCTGCCTTCATTGCAGGTCCAAATAAGACTGGTCCCAAGAATGGGGCTTTCCATGAAGGCTGCCCTGGCATCCTTGGCAAAGTCTGTTAACCTAAACCCTGTATGCTGAAGACCAGAAATACTGGATGCTCCAGTCCTAGCATAACCTTTGGAGGACTTAACTACCTGCATCACAAGGTTAGCCACTCTGAATACTATTGCTGATTGAAACTTGAACTTTTCCTTAACTAATCAATCAGGTATCTAGTCAATGGTGTGGATTGTTTCATTAGTCATTTCTCGAGAGAAGCCTGTCATGCAGGCAAAAATAATCTGGACTATCTCATCAGACACTTCTCCAGAGATGTCCAGCATGTAGGCCAAACAGTTTGGTACCCTCAAAGAAAAGGTGAAGAATGTGTGAGCATGCGTAATCAAATGTTCAACCGCACTGGAATTCTTATCTGGAGTTTGGATCATGGGACACCGGGGTGTTAGAGCTTTTTCAAGAGATGCTGCTGAGACTAAGTTATGTGGGTTTGGAGACTCTGACTAGAAACTTCAATCCCTGGGAAAGCACAGTCCACTTTTTCAGAACTGAGGCTATTGTATCTTGAATTTCAAATGCAGCTTCTGTGGTAACTCTAAGGATGTTGACCAATGTATGGACCACCCTTGAAGACTGCTATCTAGACCAAAAGGCCTTATGCGGTGTCCACTGTAGGATGAACATGGAAGTCAGTTAGCTAGATCCCTTCTCTATTGCATCATTTTCAGGACCTCCACAAATCAGGGGTCATCAGTATCAGCTACAAGTGATTAAGTGAGGAAATTGATGTGCTTCCTCCCTTATAGCGCTTTCCTGTGCACCTGACATGGATGTGAGCCAGAAGTACAGGAAGGCCTTTGCCTAGAATCCAAAGTGTTCTATAGAACCTGTTAAACAGCTTCAGTCTTACTATCCTATCTGGAAACTGTGAGCCCTGTGGCCGAGCAACATATATCTCTGAAACTGAAAAAAAAAATAGGCTGGCATCAATGTTGGGAGCATTGAGGAAGTGCACCACAGCACAAAGGTGTGGTGACTCCGAAATAGTCCTAACCACCAAAGCACAGGGGCAATATCGGCACCAAAGCCTCAAGGCTAAAATCATAAGCATGAGTCAGCATCCAGATCATGAACCTTGACCCAGGAACTATCAAAAGCAACATAAACACCAAAGTCCTCAACACAGGCACCAGTGTCAAGAGTGCTAGGCTCAACACTGACACCTTAGTGGTCAGCCTTGGTTGACACACTGAAACATACCAAATCATCTTAAAATTAGTTCACATTTATCAAAAAAAAAATAATAGCTACAAAGAGTAAATAAAAAAACAGACTAGCCGTAGAAATGTGTACTACAAAGGCCTTTCACTCCTTATTAATAGAACTTATTCAGAGTAATGAAAAATACTGCAGAAATGTCATTTTAAATAACCTTCACAAATTCAATTGATAAACTTCTAAACTAATCAACTGTGCCCTAACAATAACACTTATGTTTTCATATTACTGACTTTAAAGCTAAAATGTTTTAATGCTAAGCATATCATTCAAACCATGTGGAAACATTGCTGAAAACACAGGAGTGTACCAAAGATCGTCATATGCACGTGCACAAGCATGCACACACACACACACACACACACACACACACACACACACACACACACACACACACACACACACACACACACACACACACATATATACATACACACACAGATAACCTGGTCAACTTCTTTGCCTACTCAACCTGGCGGACTTCTTTAAAAAGATCACCAAAGCAATGGATGAGGGCAAAATGGTTCACAATGTCTACCTTGACCTGGCCGAGGCATGTGACACAATTCCCCCCACTTCGGCATCATTGACAAACTTAAGAGGTTAGGTACAACTCCTTATGCTACCTGGTGGATAGCCAACTGGTTCACTGACAGGACCCATAAAGTTAGAATAGGGGAGTCAACCTCTAAAAAGAGGCCATTCACAAAAGGAGTCCCTCAGGGATTGGTCCTAGGACTGCTCCTTTTTGGCACTTACTTCTCTGAAGTCAAGGTCAAGCATCAATGGCCTGGCTGACTAAATTTGCAGATGACTGCAAATTAGGAGCTGCCATTGTATTGCCCATTGACACAAATATTCACCAGGACGGGCTGACACAGACAAACAACTGATACCAGAGCCATAGACTAAACTAAATGTAAAGAAATGCATAATAGCATCTTTTGGGAAGTCATCCACCCTTGGAAACTATCATATTGTCAACACACCTCTAAAAGTTGACCCAGAAGTCAGGGACTTGGGAACACACATAGAAAGTAATCCAGTCTTTTGACCATCATGTGTCTACAGCAGTGAGGAAATCATTCTATGCTGTGCAACTTATAAACAAAGGTATGGCATCTTGCGGATATGTAGGAGGTCCACTGTATTCAGCATTCATCAGACCTATCATTCAGTACAATGCCCCATTTAGTATATGCTCAACAAGGCATATCCAACAATTGGAACATCCACAGAGATTCCTTGCTAAAAGAATACAGGATGTAAGTAACATGTTCTAGGCAGACCGCCTCAAGGCCCTATCCCTGTATTCCGTCTCCTACAGACTGATGAGAGGAGATCTATGCCTGGCATTCAAGGCATTGTCGGACTCCAGACTGATGGACCTCCTACATATCCGCAAGACAAACAGCACCACAATTTACCCATTCTAAAGACTTAAGCCTTGCCTGTGACATAAACAGGACCTGCTGGAGAGACAAGTATGTATCCCAGAGACTACCGCTTACCTGAAGTAGGCTCCCTTTCCATGTGAAGCAGAGTTCCTCCCTAACCCATTTCAAGTGTAACATAGACACCTGGATGGAGAACAAGAAATTTGTCTCTGGTTTGGCACCCATGTCTCCAATGGACACAGGCAGTGTGTAAATGGCTCATTTCCCAGCTCCCTGCTTGCAAATGTTTCACCTTCCAAACCCCTGCTTGCAAATGTTTCACCTTCCAACCCCCTGCTTGCACTTACCAAAGGTATCAGAACTTGTCAGAAATTTGGGATGCAATGCTAGGCTTAAAAAGGCCCTTGTAGTCATTAGCCTAGTACACACCTATGAACCCAAACACACACACACACACTGACCTACATATGTAGCCCACAGGTATGCATCTCTTATCAGTAGCCCAAGAGAGTATGCATCTCTTATCAGTAGCCTAAGAGAATGGAAAATACAGGAAAGGTTCACCAACAAGGAGACAGGTGTTACTTCAGGCCCTATGCATATACAACTACTGATGGCCATAATAAGACAGCAGTATATGTGTTACACGGTCACCAATACGATATTGCATATTAAGACCAATGCACAGGACATCAGTGTTGGACAGGTCCATCTTAGGATGTGGACCAACAGCACAGAACTGGCTCACACAGGTCGAACAGTTCCAGATAACCCTATCTATGGCAGATGAGAGAATCCTCAAATATGGTGGTGTCTTGAATAGGCTGTTGACAACTGCCTGAGTGTCTTTGGGGGATGCATCAGGGTAATAACACCATGCACATTTCAAGTTGTACTCTGGCCTGTATGTTACTCAGCATACCACCTTTGCATATCTGTCCTCCAGGTACATCAACACTGCAACTGTAACAACCTACAGCACAAGGTATGTATGTGCACATGTGCTATTCACATAAGAGGCTTGTTCCAGACCGTGTGGCACAGGATGGGGAAATGCATACAATCCTGCATTGCCACAGGTATGGTATCTTTTTGATTTTACATGTTCCACTGGCAGAAGATCCAGCACAACAAGCCAGCCATGCTTGAGGTCAGCGTGTTACCTGTGGCTGAAGATGATGGTAGTGTACATATGGCATCATCAGATGCCACAGTCGCACTATCAGCAATGCAAACAGTGGGAGGTATGCATGCATCACCTGCATATAAAGTGACAGTAGAGGAATAGGCCAAATTTCTTACATAGTTGTATTCAGCTCTGGATGTCTTGTCCATGTGAGTCCCACTGAGGCTACACAGCAGTTATTACCACAAATGTCATTCATCAGCTGCACTGCATCCATGTACAGGAACCCAACAAAAAGAAGAAAACTGTTGGTGACTTTCACTGACAAGACTCTAGGTCGTTCCCTGAGCAGGGCACCACACTTTGCATCAATCAGTGGATGTGCAGGACAATGATCCAGGCACAGACAGTTCAATGCACATTATGGTAGAGGTGGAAAATGTCCTGTGTAGCCTGTGTGAGGGCATGCAAATTGCTGCAGGGACTGCAGCATGACCTGCATTGCATGCAGAGGTTTTGAGATCAGGAGAAAACATGCCTGCTGAAGGCACTGGTGGCTCAAATGGCATCCAATGATGCATCCATGAGGATACTGACTTATACTCACCCTGGCCATGCAAGAGTCCAGATGCATTGTGAATGGTCACAGGCTAAACTTATGCAGACGGAATACACTGATATGGAAACTACATCACTTTCACCTCCTGCCATAGCAGCTTCCACACCAAGGTATGACATATCTTATGGTCATGCCCAAAGCTCATGAAGATTCACCACAGGAATTCCCCACCAGGCCATAAACATTGGTCCCCACAGTTCCACGCTATTCACTACCACTTACTGCCCTACTCACTGTGGATCATAGCTGTCGATATCTTCAAGATCATGGACTCTGTCCATTTACTGCCTCTTCACATGGGAAGTCACCTTCCAAAGTGCTAAGACATCACTCGTACAGGACACATCCATCCTTGGCAATGCTAGGCAAAATAGTACACCTGGCCCACATTCACAACATGAAAGCTTTACCCCCAAACTGCTTCCTGTCTGCATGGCTACCACATCTACTATTTGTGACCTTAACACCTATGATAGGGTTGCTGTCATCTGCCATTGTGTCCCCCAAAAAGTGCAAATGGTGATGACTGTGCCCTGCTTACTCCAACTGACCTGTGCAAGGCAATATCCAATACACACCCTGGCCAGTCAGTACAGTGTAATGCACAGCCTGGATTTGTATTAAAGCATGCATCAGTTTTATTCTGTGCAGTCCTTGTCAAAGCCCGCAGTTGTGGACCAGACACTGCTTCTTCATTAGTACTGCAATGTACTTAGCCCACCTCTACCTTGCAAGAGTTACTGCTGCAGCTGGTTCCTTTAACTCTACTGCTGTCTAGTCCTCCACTGCCTCAACAAGTCTGTCAGCCAGTACTACAATGTTCCCAAGTTGCATCTGCTTCTTTACTACATACTGCAACGTGGCACCAGATGTACCCAAGCAGCAGAAGAATGCTATAAGGAGTCTAAACATGTTCAGCATTATTCTGTGTCTTGGTCATGGTCTTGGGGTTTTGGATGGGGTCATCCCTCAAGGTTCCAAGGCATATTCTGCATCAGAGGCAAAATTCCACAGTGGGCACCATTATGAGTGGTCTACTGCTTATGTCAATGGGAACAGAATATCATGGCCTCTATAGCTGGTAATATGTGCACCTATCAACTATATGACTTGGTGGAAGGTCATCCCACATTAAATGCTGTCAGAGATCACTTGTGTCAGATGTCAGAATAATGGGAATTGCCTGGATGGTGCGCAAAAACATTATATATAATACCCTGTGTACTGTAAACCACCTGCCAGTTGATGTAGTGGATGTCTTTCCCGTTGATATAAAGGGTGCCATGTGAACAGATGTGACCTTGTTGGCAATTTGGTTACAATGTCTACCAGAACTTCAAGGAAATGAGCTATGCTGTATAATACCTGCATACAGGTGGTTCTCCTCTACTGTCCATGAAAACCATATATCCTCTTCAATGTGACACAACATTATGTCAAGCGGCTAGTATAGGATCAGCTAATCTGACACCTGGGAAACTCCTAACATGTCACCTATCAAATACTGAAAGGTTCCCACAGCAAGAAACGTTAATGCTACACAAACCTTTGTGACCAATGGGATAGGCAGTCCATGCATCCCCCCTTGATTCCATGTGAGGGCAACAAAAGTTTAGTAACTCCAGTGTGGTACCTCTGTCCACATGGTAGTGGTCAGCAATGTCCTGATCATGGAGGTGATGGCATGTCAGCTACTGCCAGACCAGTCTATGATATGGAGTGTTAGAAAAATATGTATTAATATGTGTTTGCTTAATGACAAATTAATAATCAAGTGTTTTTAATATGCTTTTCATTCTATTTCTTATGCACTGTGATTTTTAAAAACTGAGTTTCATATGAGGCCGAAAATAATCCTTATTGAAACTGCAGCATGCTTACTGAATCACTGAGTGAAAATTAGCAGAAAAAGGCAAGTGTAAATGTGATAGCAGGTGAAGAAGATGTGACACAAGGGGTAGAGGATGTATATGAATACACAGACGTAGAAGAAAATGAAATTTTGGACCTAGCTCTTTTGAGCTTAGACCTTTACTTAGCAGATACAAAACCGGAAGGGACGCTTCTGGTGGAGGGGAGGGAAGTTAAATTTTTGTGTGACTCGGGCTTCACGGACCCTGATACACCCTTCCAAACTACCAGAAGATACGGAATCACCAGACTATATACTAGTGAAAGCAGCTAACGGACAGCTATATCGGGAGCCACTCTCCCATATTACAGTAATAGACCCTGTTTCAGGGATGACTCAGAAAAGTAAAATTGTAGTTTCTGCAAAATGCCCAGTGAATCTTTTGGGTAGAGATTTAATGCAGATATTTGGCATAGCAGTAGTTCTAACCATGCAGGGTATGGAAGCACAGCGACAAATGGACACTTTTGTAGTGCGACCGGAGGGTGAAATGCATTACTGGTGCAGCTAGGACTTGGTTACGACTGGTCCAGGGGCAGTAACCGAAGAACTAATGAATGTAGCTATCAGCAAGTTCCCCTCCCTCGACATTGACAAACAGCATTTGTTGCATTGTACTCTATATTACTGTAATAGACCAGGTCCTGATAAAGATTATGAACTAGAATTGTTTCAAAACCATGCAAATAGGCTGGTATTGCAAAATTTGTACTGGGACACAGAAGGGAACAGTGTAGCAAGCTGTTCATTGCCCCAGGAATTTTTAACACTCTACAAATCTAATCGACTGCCCCATGTTAGTTTGACTAAGAATAAAACTCTAAAATGGGCAGACTTAGGTGAAAAAGTCACAAGGTGGGAAAAACAGACAGAACTAGAACTCTTAGAACAAGGAGTACAGAAACAGAAATTGAACTGGATTACACAGACACACCCAGCTGTTCACTCACGGGCTAGTGAGGATAGCTGAGTGTTACTATTGTTAGAAGAAGAGGAAAAAGCCTTGCGAGACATACCAGGCATTCTCTGGTCAGCAGGGAAATCAGATGTAGGATTAATACGAACATCAGGACCAGTTACCATAACGCCAAAGTCAGCTTTTAGGCCCCAGAAAAGACAGTATCCCTTGAGAAAGGATGCAGAGGTGGGAATCAAACCTATCATAGCAGCCTTACTCAAGGAAGGAGTCTTAATAGAATCCCCTGATTCACCGTGTAACACACCCTTATTTTCTGTCAAGAAAGCAAACGGGGAATGGCGTATGGTCCAAGACTTACAAGCAGTGAACAATGCAGTTATACCTAGAGCACCAACGGTGCCAGATCCACATACCTTACTGAATGATTTAAAGCCAGAACAGAAATATTTTTCAGTGGTAGACATAAGTAATGCATTTTTCTCGATACCGATACACCCTGACAGCCAATATTGGTTTGCATTCACATTTCAGGGAAAGCGGTATACATATACCAGATTACCACAGGGGTATTGTGAAAGTCCAACGATATTTGCACAAGAAATGGCAAGCAACCAGGGATTTATCCCACCGAAGGTAGTCAGATTCTACTTTATGTAGACGACATTCTGCTGGCAGCCCCCACCCAGCAAGAATGCAAAGAAGACACGATAGCTTTGTTACAATTTTTAGTTACTCAAGGTCACAAAGTAAACAAAGACAAGTTACAGCTTTGGAGAAAACAAGTTAAATACTTAGGATATGTAATATCCAAAGAAGGTAGAATATTAGATGAAGACAGAAAAACAGCGATTTTACAAGCACCTAGACCAACTACCAAGAAGGAAATGATGTCCTCCCTGGGAACTACTAATTTGTTGTCGGAGTTGGATACCAAACTATGCTTTGGAATCTGCTCCACTGGCCGATTTAATATTAAAAAAGCCGATGGCTGCACAAGATTTATTACAATGGACACCTGAAGCAGAAGCAGCTTTCTGTAAGCTGAAACAATTGATAGCATCATCCTTAGTTTTAGGATTACCAAACTATAGTTTATTCAAACTGTGGATTGTAAGCAAGGTTATATGACATCAGTGTTGACACAGCAACATGGGGACAAACAACGCCCTATAGCTTATTATTCATCTTAGTTAGATCCAGTGGCGCGGTCTCTGCCCCACTGTGTACAAGCAGTAGTTGCAGCTGCAATGGCAGTGCAGGCTTCAGCCTCAGTAGTATTGTTCCACCCTCTCACATTGAGAGTGCCTCATGCAGTCGCAATCATTTTACTGCAAGAAAAAGTAGCATATCTTTCTCCAGCTAGACATCTTTCCTGTATGACCATTCTGTTGGGCCAACCTCATATGACAATTGAACGATGTACAACTTTGAATCTGTCGACTTTGCTTCCAACCCCTGTAGATGGCAAACCACACTGCTGCCTGCAGGAGATTGAGCAAAAGACACTACCTAGACAAGACCTTACGGATGTTCCCTTGGATGATGCCGAGGTGACATGCTATGTGGATGGCTCGTGCAGGAGGGGTCCTACAGGACAGAACCTAGTGGGGTATGCAGTCGTTTCTGATACTGAAACTTTAGAAGCAAAATCTTTGCCACACAACTTATCTGCACAAGCAGCAGAATTGATTGCCTTAACAAGGGCATGTACCTTAGCAAAAGGTAAGAAAGTGAACAGGAGCTGATACAGCTGCAAAACAGGCAGCTTCAGCCACAGAAATTTTTCTTTTGAGCGAAGAATTACAACCCTCAGAAACTTTAGATTTAGAAATGTTAAAAACAATGCAGACACTTATAACAAATCTTGAGAAACAGAAGTGGATAAAACGAGGAGCAATCCTCCAAAAGGGACTGTACATCTCCAAGGAAAAGAAAAAAATTTTGCCATCTAATTTATTTAGATATGCAGCATTGTTGAGCCATGGGCAGAGCCATGTCTCAACAGGGGGGATGGTACAGTTAGTGAATCAAGTGTTTACAACTTATGGGTTTACAAACTATACAAAAAAATTTTGTGCAGTATGCCATGTTTATAACAAGCATCATGCACAAGGGGCATTGAAGCCTAAGCGAGGGAATTTTCCAACACCACCATATCCATTCCATACCATTTGTATGGACTTCATAGAATTCAATAAACATGAGAATAAGAAATACTGTTTAGTTATTATAGACATGTTTTCCAAATGGGTAGAAGCGTTTCCAACTAAAAACCCAGATGCAGCTACGGTTGCAAAGGTCCTTGTTAAAGAAATTATACCCAGATTTGGGATACCGGAAAAGATTTATAGCGATAACGGGACACCTTTCGTGAACCAAACAATTCAGCAACTTAGTCGTTACTTCGGAATATCGTTGAAGAATCACTGTGCGTATCACCCCCAATCTGCAGGACTAGTAGAGAGGCACAATGGGGTACTGAAGAATAGACTTAGGAAACTGATAGATGAGACACAGAAAAATTGGGTGCACTGTTTGCCTTTAGCACTGTTGAGTATGAGAACTGTTCCAAATGTAAAGGGATTAACTCCTTTTGAAATTTTGTTTGGGAGGGCATATTATACACCTCAGTGGAAACCTCTCATGTCTACAGAGCAAGAGGCTGACAGTTCACTTGCAGGATATATGAGGAGATTTTTGAATAACAAACTTTTGCAGTTAAATTCTGTTTCAGATAAGGAGCAACCGAAATCGGAAGCACCAGTAGCCCCAGGCACTTGGGTCTGGGTGAAGATTACGAAGTGGAAGAACTGGAGCTCTCCGAAGTGGGAAGGCCCATACCAGGTACTGCTGTCAACACCCACCGCAGTCAAAATCGCGGAACGAGCTTCTTGGATCCATTTGACGCACTGTAAACTGGTTAAAAACTTTGAACTGGGCAAAAACCTTGTTACTGTTGCACAACAAGAACAACAAAATGGCCAGATACAGAGTGAGTAGAGACACTGAACAATTTCAGAAAACTTGTACAATTGTTTTTGTTGCAATATTGATCACACTGTTCTTTTTGCTGTGGCCATACTTTTTCCCTGCCACAAAGGTTGAACTGATTAGACGTAATGAACCAAACATAGACTGGCATCCGAACTTTAACACTTATCAGGCAATTACACGTGTATACGCAGAGACTTTCAATGTTTCGAACTGCTGGGTCTGTACGGCCATACCAACAGCATACGGGGGGTTGTTAATGACTGCTATCCCCCTAGGGGTCAATGAGACCTGGGAAAATCTGGTTTTTGACACAGTTGCTATTAAAGCACAAGATAAGGTAGCACTGTATTTGCCTGTGACACAAAAAGGAATTGTATGTTTTTATAAAAATGACTCCATCCAAGTTGGGTGGAGTAAGTGTAATGTTACTGTACAGTACAAATGTTATAGAAAACCAAATGATTTGAGTGGATCTTGTAGTACAGATTATGACTCGTTTTTAAAATCTATGCATAAAACTCTTGATCAGGTACAGCACAATCCTGTACTTTTCAAACAGTTATCAGTGATAGATAAGAAAATGTTTCATGCAGGGCAGTCTTTTCGTAACAAAGTAATGACAAAGGTAGAGGACTGTTATTTTGTATGTGGGAAAAAGGCATATAAATGGTTACCTGAGAATTGGTCTGGCATTTGTTTTTTGGGATACCTGGTTCCGGCCATCCGACACACTGTAGCCTTGCCTCAAGGGAGTATTCGAAATACTCGAGACATAACCAAACAGACTGTTAAGAAACCGGAGAATCCAGTGGGACGAATTGAAGCAGAGTGGAAAAACCATCGTAATGTGGGAACCAAGCTTGTGCACATGGACTTGAGCGATGCTGTTATAACCTGGGCAGGTATATCACCCATGTATGGCGGAGTTAAATCAATCTGGGAACTGTGAAAACTGTCTAAACTTCTCGAAATAATGAGTAATGCAACTTTTTCTGCCCTTGAACTGATAACTGATGAACTGAATGCCATGAGAACTGTAGTGCTTCAAAACTGAATGGCTCTTGACTTCACCCTAGCGGTGAGAGGTGGGACTTGCGCTTTAATCAAAGAAAAATGCTGTGCCTTTATCCCTGAACATCAGCATGAGATCAACGATCATCTCGAGGTGATTCAGCAAGTGTCGGCCATGACCAAACCAGGCCCAAACCCTCTGACAGAGTTTTTTCAGAATGCCTTTGGGGGGGGGGGGGGGTTCCATCTTTATGAACATATAGATTGCAATTGGGGTAGGTTTACTCCTAATAGGAGCTTGCATTTGTTGCGGAATCCCCTGCATGAAGAAATTAATTAAGGAACTCATAGATATATCCGTATCTGAAACTATGTATCAAAGTACTGAATTTGAAGAGCTGTTAGAATGTCAGACACTTTCATAAAAGTTAAACTAAATGACTTTCTTAACTGCAAATCCTAAATGGAAGAGGTTAGGAAAAGAAGTAAACTGTTTATCCTTTTTTGAAAATAGAATAAAAAGTATTAACAGGAGGGAGATGTTAGAAAAATATGTATTAATATGTGTTTGCTTAATGACAAATTAATAATCAAGTGTTTTTAATATGATTTTCATTCTATTTCTTATGCACTGTGATTTTTATAAATTGAGTTTCATATGAGGCCGAAAATAATCCTTATTGAAACTGCAGCATGCTTACTGAAACTTGCAAGTTGCCCTCTGACCTAGTAACTGCTAGCACAGCAATATTCTTGTTTATGCCTTGTGGAAATGTACTTGAAAAACAGGTGTAAATCTGCTAGGTCAGGAGCATATGAATAGACAATATACCATTGAATAAATGTAATGATTTCAGACAGACAGCTTCGTTCAGAGGATGGGAATCTCTGCAGCTGCAATAGTTAGAGATAAGTTAGACAAAGGCTTTTTAGAGTAATGAACTGCTAGCATTGTGTTCGATTTAGCTATAGTATCTTGAATGCAACATAACAAGTATCTAACGGAAAGTAACCAAGGCCATGTTGTTTTCCTCAGGATGTTTCACATAAAAATTGTTTAAATCAGCAGAAAATCATGGGAAAGATGGTCAGCAGATGATGACCAAAAGGTGGTAATTTGTTACATCAGCATGGTAGGACAGGATTAATTTGATAACCTATAAAATGAATGCATTTCCTGTTTCTGGTTAGACAAACTCTGTATTAGCACGTTTTTGTCTCCTTGTTGCAAGATTAAAGTGCCTTAACCTGAACCTACCCGTGTTTTGATCATTTTTAAAGTATATTTTTCCTTTGACATGGAGGGTGGTAATGCACAACACTGTCGATAATAGCTCCTAAAGTAGCCACTTATACATGCTGCTCAGCTAACACTGCTACTACTCCTAGCATCATGGTGCAAAAGACATTCCTGTACAACAGATAATCCTGGCATTCAAAACAGATGAGCTCTGCAGATGTTTATACTAAATTTATCCCTCTCCTGTACTGCTCTGCCATGTCTGAATTTGTCACTTGCATGCTTGATTCTGATTAGCATGCCATTATGCAGTCATCTGCATCTCATGCATATTGCACTATTTTCCTTTAGGACAGACACATTGCTTGTGTCTCTGGATTGCTCCCTCTTTACAGCCCATCACTTATCTCACAATTTTGCATAACACTGTGCTCTGTTTCTAAATACCCCATTATCTCTCTTTAGAATAAAATAGTTTTTTATATTTTTTTACTTCTGAAGACAAATTATTTTTAATTAAGTAAATTTTATTGCCCAAATTATTACTATACATTGCTCAAACTATTTCTCCCCCTCCCAAAAAAAAAAAATCATATATAAATCATACCAATAGAACTTTATTTTAATTATTTTTTAAGTTCCATAATAAACCAAGACTTGCATTTAAAATCAAATAAGGGTATGAGGAAAAGAAGGGATTAACTTTCCAAATAATGATTATTATATATTAGTATCTTCATTTAAAACCAATGTGATTGAATTGTTTCCACATACAATGGTATTTGGAAGAAATAGAAGTTATGTTCTTACCATAACGTTCCATGTTAGTTGTCTTCTTCTCGCCTACTTCTTGCTGGATGGGTTCGGAGCCGACCTGCGCCACTCTAAAAGCTTCGAGTTGGTTCCACCGCTCGAGGCTCCTATATCCACAATCCTAGGCGTGAGTTACCTCAGATCTCGTTTGTAAGCTAGGCCCAGCTTATAATAGTAACAGAATAACTATAAACAAAGTCCACCTCTATAAACCAGGGAGAAGAGAAGGGTGACCTACATCCTGATCCAGGAAATTATGCACAGCAGCATATACCTAAAGTGAAGAGGAGGTAGAAAGAGAGGTCACAATCAAAACTCCTCTAGGTCTGTCCAGGCCAGGGGGAAGGAGGGTGGGATGCAAGAAGAAGGCGAGAAGAAGACAACTAACATGGAACGTTATGGTAAGAACATACTTCTATATTAAGTTATCTCGCCTTCATTCTTGCTGGATGGGACCGCGTCCCTAGCAGCTTGTCCCGGGTGGCCTAACGGAACAGACTCTTGAGAACAGTGGAACCAAAGTTAGCTCTATGCCTAGAAGCTAAATCCAACTTATAATGAGAAATGAAAGTGTGAGGAGTAGCCCAAGTAGCCGCTGCACAATGGTGTCAATAGGCAGTCTGTCTTGGAAGTAGCTATAGAGTAGCAAAAGCTCTGGTAGAATGGGCTTCAGGTTTGTTAGCCAGCTTTGGTGTCTAATTTCATAAACAAGGGAAATCAGAGATGTTAGCCATCTAGATAATGATACCTTTGAAACTGAAAGTCCCTTTCTGCCTTCTGCATAAGAGACAAACAGCTGGTCAGATTTTCTGAATTGTTTGGTTCTATCCAAATAGTACCTTAACTGATGATGAACATCTAACCAATGCAATTTTTGTTCAGACCTGTTAGAATATTCTGGAAAAAACACAGGAGGTCAATGCTTTGATTTAGGTTAGACTGAGGCTATCTTGGGTAAAAAGACGGGTTGGTTGGTAAGATACCCTGTCCTTATGGAACAACAGATAAGGAGGTCGACAGCTGAGTGCATGAAGTTCTGAAACTCTTCTAGCTGAAGTAATAGCTACCAGAAAGAGTGTCTTCCATGATAGCAATTTTAAAGAACAGGAAGCTGCAGGTTCGAAAGGGAAAGAATCAAAGAACTAAGAACTAAATTTAGGTCCCAAGGAGGAGGAGGATTTCTTAAAGGAGGTCTGAGTAGAAAAACTCCCTTCAAAAGGCTTTGCAAAGCTTGTGGACATTATGGCAGACTCTGAAATACCCACATGAAAGTTAGAAATAGCTGCCAATTGAACTTTAAGAGTAGAAGGAGATGAACCTGCATGGAAGAGTTCAGCTAGAAAATCAAGGACCATTTGGATGGAAGCAGTGAAAGGATCTATGTCCCTTCCTTGAGCCCAATAAATTAAACGTTTCCACTTACTCAAATAAATCTTCGAGTGGAAGATTTATGGGAAGCTATCAAAATAGCTCGAACAGACTGAGATATTTGAGGAAGCGTGGCAAAGGTTGGAATTGGAGGAACCAAGCAGTGAGGTACAGAGGGAAGGGCGATGAAACTGACCCGATTGATGGATCAAAGATCTGGAACTAGGTCCAGATGCCACGGTCGCTCCAACAGAAAATGATGTAGAAAGGGAACCAAACCTGTCGAGGCCAGTAAGGAGCAATGAGGATCAACGAGGCCTTCTGAGCGATAGCTTTCTGTATCACTTGAGAGATTAGTGGGAAGGAGGAAATGCATACAGAAGTCCGGCCAAACTTGGACTAGAGCGTCTGCTGGGCTGGCCTGGTAAAGGGAATAGGGTGAAATAATCTCTGCACTTGCTGTTTGGGAGTAGCAAAAAGGTCGCAGCAAGGACCCACTTGAGAAAAAATTTCTCTCACAACAGCGTCTTTCAGAGACCACTTCGTGAGGCATGAGGATAGCTCTGCTCAACTTGTCACATTTGATTGGACTTCCGGGGATGTCGTTGCTATCAGAAACCGCTGAGAAGAAATCGCCATTGCCACAGTCTGAGTGCTTCTCGACACAGGGTAGGACCTGGTTCCGCCTTGTTTGTTGATATACCACACTACAGACATATTGTCCGTCTGGATTGCTATCGTCCCAAGGGAAGAGAGTCTTGAAGGGCTTGCAGCTAAAAGCACTGCTCTCATCTCTAGAACATTTATGTGCAAGTGGCATTCGTCTGGTTGCCATGTGCCCTGGACAGTTCTGCCCTGATAATGCCCCCCCCCCGACCCGATCAGGGGCGTCCGTTGTCAGAGTAGCAACGGAGGAAGGAACAAAGTGTCTTCCCAATAAGAGCTGAGGAAGACATCCACCACAGAAGATGATTTCTGCATGTTTGCGTAATCATAATGGTGTGGGACATCGGAAGTTGCTGGTATGACCATTGCGTGAAGAGCATCCATTGAAGGATTCTCATGTGGAATCTGGCTAATGGAAGCAGAGGTATGGCAGCCGCCATAATCCCCAACACTTTCAGAACTAACCTGGCTTTGATTCTGTTGCTGCTGAAGAGGAGGCGAGACCAGTTTGTGTATGTCTGTTATTCTCTGATCTGTTAGTCTAAAGAGACATGTTGACTGTGTCTAGATTTAGCCTATGAAGGTAATAGGCGACAAAACAGACTTTTCACAATTTATTGAAATGCCCAAATTTTGACAAATGCGAAAGGTGTAATCCCTGGCCATTAGAAGAAGATGCTTGGTGGGAGCTGAGGAGCCAGTCGTCCAAATATGGAAACACCTGGAATCCTTGGCGTCTCAGGTGAGAAGCTACCACTGCCATGCATTTGGTAAACACCGGGGCAGTGGTGAGACCAAGGCAGGGCCCTGAATTGAAAATGACTGGTTCCCAGCCTGAAGCGGAGGAATCTTCTGGAGCGTCTGTTCATTTTATATGATAGTACGCATCCTGAAGGTCTATAGAGCACATCCAGTTTCCTTCCTTTCCCAATAGGGAAGGAAGGATGGACTGCAGCGTGACCATCCGAAATCTTGTTTCTTGACTGACTTGTTCAAGATACTGAGATCAAAATTGGTCTCCAGTCCCCTGTTTTCTTTGGAACTAAAAGAACCTGGAGTAGATTCCGGATCCTTGCTGGTCTGCTGGAACTGGCTGAATGCTCTTTTTGCAAGCAGCTTTGAAATTTCCAAAGCTGCAAGATCCCTAGTTAGCGGGCGGAACATCTGGAAGGGATTTTTTGATTGGTTTGGAATGCGAGCAGGAATGGAATAGCCTTAGGAATGATGGACTGTACCCATTTGTCTTGAGTCAGGGATAGCCAGGCTTCTGGGTACAGTGACAATCTTCCCCGACTGCCTCCGAAGGTGGGCAGTCGGGCAACACCTCAGGGATGCTGAAAAGGCTTATCAGAGAAGGTTTCTCGATTGCCCTGGTTCTCGCGGACCCCCTGCCTCTAGGCGGCGTCTATCATTGTTTCCCCCCTCTGCCTCTGGCGAGGAACCGACTCTGTGCGTCAGAGTCCCTTGAGATTGTTTGCGGAACCACATTTTTCCACTCTTCTGGCCTTTGGGGTAAGGCCTAGAAGGAGTAGAAAACGGACTCTGGGGCAGAAAGAGTCTTGCCATCCGTCTCGCACCTAGTCAAGGTTTCTTTCACTTGAGGACCAAAAAGATGATTCATCAAACGGGGAATTAGTGAAAGCGTTTTAAAGGGTCATAAAATTGCATAACCGCATCCAGGCATGCCTACGTAAGGCCACTCCTGTTCCTCTTGGCCCTGCTCGCCCATCCGCCGCGCATCTGAAAGGAGGAGCATGGAGGAGTTAGCTATGGAGTTCAGGGTAGCCAGCTGAGTGTTCATCTTGTCTTGAAAACCCGCAGCTGTAGGATCCTTCAACATATCACTCGCTTCTTTGATCAAGTCTCTTAGAAGAGTAAAATGGCATAGGTAGTTCAGCGCATTGCAAAAGGTCGCTGACGAGAACATCCGCTTCGTTACCTGTCCATAGACCTAGATTCCTTGTTAGGTGGATGGACAGGCACTGAAGGATCAGCTAGTTCCTTCTTAGTGGCAGCAGCAACCACCATAGCATCCACAGAAACTCCTTTTGTCAGAAATTGTTTATCTGTTGGTGCCGTGATAAATTGAGGGTCTCCTGGGAGTGGGGTCCACTGAATCAGGAGCCGTCCATGCCTTTTTTGCTACCACCTGCATGGGGGTCAAAGGAGACACCCAGGAGGTGGAAGGGCGAGCCAAACGCCTCAAGGTACACAGATTCATCCTCCGAGGTTGAGGGCTGTCCAATTTCCCTCTGCTGAGGATTTCTAGAATGTCTGCAAATGAGACATCTTCAGAGGAGGGGAACCTCGGAATCCTCTAAATCTGTGTCAGAGGTGACGGACTCAGGTGAGTCTATGTGTTTCCTCTTACACTTTCTCTTCGAGGGCTCTTCTGCCAAATCAGGAGGCCTGGAAGGATGAGATCCCACAGGGGATTCCTGAGGAGCTGGCTCTCTGCGGTCTGGGATGAGGGAGTGAGTCGACTTGACCTGAGGCACCGAGGAGGGGCGGACGGAGCCGACTGTGGAGTTGAACCAGGTTCCAACACACTCCGCATGACCCTAACGCACCTGTCAGGCAGAGCCAGAGGTCCCTGCTCAGCAGCTAAAACCTCCCTCGGCACCGACAGTGATGGCTCCGAGGCGATGTCAGAGCCAGAAGCTCTGAGAGATCACCAGCAGTCAGCTCTGAGAGGGAGGCGGGGGGGACAAGGGTCCGATGCCACTTACCCTCGGGCCCACGAGAGATTCTTCTAAGGAAGAATCGGAGCGCATGATGGAGCCGAAGACATCTGTATCGGCTCGGACGCCACCACAGTCTCGGTTCAAACACCTCGGCTCGAGCTCAGCGGAGTCGGAGGAGGAACATAATGGGGACAGGGTCAGGCATCGACTGATGAGTCGGGCTCTGAAGCATTTGGGCCAGTGCCTCAGACTTAAGAAGTCGACTCACTACCCTCTGAAGGTCATGGTCCGAAAGCCTCGATGACCTAGAGGAGGATCTATGGCTCCGTTCAGACAGCAAGGGAGATGCTGGGCCGAATGAACGGAGCCAAGGGATGGTGACCTGGACCTCTTTCTAGATGTCGGTTCGAAGGTCTAGTCGAACCGACAAAGGAATTCAATACCTCGGCTCCAGCGGAGCCGAGGAAACCACAGAAACTACAGTCTGAGACTCATCGGCCCAGCCGAGCCGATGTGAGGTTTGAAGCCTTAGGCCTCGGCTCAGATGCTGGGCCGAAGACCTAGAAGCCTTGGAGGGTTTTCGAAGGAACAGTAAGGGAACCCTCAGGCTTAAGTAAACCTCTTAAAATAAGTTTATTTTTCTTTCCTGCAGGACTCTGGGGCTGAAGCCATGGCAAACAGCACAAGAGTCCTGCAGGTAAAGGTCTCAGGCAGTACACACAAAGTGTGACCGTCTGTCAGAGACATTTTCTGACAGCACGAGTCACACTTCTTGAAGCCTGAGACCTTGAATCCTTGGACATAACAAGGAACAAGTGTAACCACACACAAACACAAGCACACCGATTACACTTAAAACTAAAAATAGAAATGAAACTAAGAATTTAGTTGTTTAATGTATAAATTCCTACAAAAAACACACACACTCCAAGGAATGGGAGGCCCGAAGGCCCAAGGGAAGAACTATAAGTTCTTAGGTAAAAATTAAAGAAAAACTAGATTAAAGGGATAAAAGAAGACCTTAAAAGGGGAAACTGTATGGAAAACTGAATTAAAGGGTCTAAACTCAACTTTTTAAACTAGTTCCTACACTAACCTGAAGCCGGTGAAGCAGCACGTCTCGATAGCTGTAGCGGCAAACGAGATCTGAGGTAACTCACGCCTAGCATTGTGGGATATAAGGGGAGCCTCGAGCCGGTGGAACCAACTCTCGAGCTTTTAGAGTGGCAGTGGGCGAGGCCGGCTCCGAACCCATCCAGCAAGAATGAAGGCGAGATTGACAACTTAACATCATATATTTATGTTGTAAAAAAATAAAATAAAATTCCCGAATATCTGCACAATCGGGGAAATAACAAAACTGACACATATTTTAGCAAATTACTTTTAATATTCTATCCATTCTTCCATAAAATGAAATTATATTAATGTTATTGTAAAATCTCTTAAAAATGTACATCTGGATTTTCCCATTGATTTTATAAATTGTTTTATTACTATAGCTAGTAATTCCAAATAGGAGAAAGAAAATAATGATGGTCTTACTGGTTTGTTTTATCGGTCTATCAATGTCTACTTATATACTTATTTAGGTATTTATTTATGGTGTACATGCATATGGTCAGCCGGTGAATGGTCGACTGAGTATGGCCGAAAGGAGTGCGGCAACATCACGAAAATGCAATTGCAAGTGTTGCGAATTGGAAACTTCTGCCCACTTTTTAACCCATGTTAGCACTCATTTTAGGCTGCGGAGTGGTTAGAAATGTCAAATTCTGTGTTTTTACGACATTCTGGCCATTCGGCATTACAAGATTTGCTTAGAAATGTCGGTTAAATGTATGGTTGAGCAATGTGCGCTCAACCATATGAATGTAAATTTACTTATTTAATCATTCATTCATTCCTTTATTTATACAGAGAAATTACTGACTTGGAAAGTCAGGCATGCAGAACCCATTTTCAGTGAAAACCTGGAAAGAAAAGTTCCAACAGGGATAATATAATATTTATACAGTTTCTGAAAAGCACAACAGAACATACATATTACAGCATTCAACAAACAGTATAGAAAAGTCCAGTATAATGAATAACACTTAGAAATCTTTATCTGATTAAAATAGTTACATATGGACATCAGAAAAACATATATTCAATTTACAGATTGCAGTGAAAGTTGCTACAGGCTTCTTAGAAACTTACCCTTGCTCCTGCTCCTAACTCTGTATATTACCTTATGAAAAATCCTATCCCTAACAGCACCACTAATCAGAGCACTAAAACATAACACAGATACACATCACTAAACCTGTCTCCTTACATATCCCTTACTCTTATCCTAACCTGCAAACACTTGCATAAATACTACTTACTTCAATGCTGCAATTTTTAATTTATCCAAACGTTTCAGTATTAAAGCACACTCAAACACACATACACACACACACACACACACACACACACACACACACACACACACACACACACACACACACACGCACACACACACACACACACACACACACACACACACACACACACACACACACACACACGCTTACCTAAACCCAAAGTACAACCCATCAACTTTAACACATTTGGCAATCCTCACACTTGATAAAACAAACATCTGGCACAAAACTAGAGCAGTTTAGTCTGTCAATGAAAACAATGTTCTAAAGATTAAACTGCTTGCATATAGATAGATAATGTTATAGATACAGATATAAATGTAGATGTAGATATAGATAATAACCCAACAGATATTCTGTATATGCAAACCATTCAGCACATAATTTATTGCACAACTGTACAATTAAATGTACCTTAAACAATTCAGTTTAGTACTTATGAATTAGAATGCAACTGTTTTCAAAGATAAAAGTTACAAAGAATAACAGAAGTGCTAGCTGCAATGTTTGTTTTTTGTATCATTGGAATTCAAGTGGGAATAGCACATTCACTCTGAAAACCTGGAGAGAAACCTCCAATTGCATGAACATAATATATAAAATACAGCAAAGCAGAATGCAGAGAAAAAAAACTAAGCAAGGAATGTTAGATATAACATTAGAGAAATTTATTATGGCATTCTGTAGAGATGCTGTATAGATACTAATATGACACAGAGCAATTCTGTATCAAATAAACTTGAAAAAGAACAGTCTAAGAATGGAAAGGAACATAATGTAGTACAGTAAAATTGTGAGACTGAATGTCACTCCAAGATTATTAAACCAGTAGCTAGTCTATTTAAATATGTGCATGTTATACTGTTCTAACATGCACAGGTGGATTGCAATGAATATACAACACAGTTTTGGAAAAATTGAAAATTCAAAACGAGTAGACAGAATAAAGAAGCTTAGGGATGTCAGAAATGGGGTGGTGATAGGAGCAAGCATACCTCTCAACTGGCCAGACTTTTGCAAAATGCCACTGATTTTGATTCATATTTTTGCCCTGTCCCTCATAAAAAATGGTTTCCTGGTAAATTATCAGGGATTGCAACCAGTCAGTAGTGCCAGACATTAAGAGTTTCATTCTTCTTACTCAGAAAATGCATTCTGAAGAAAAATCTAATGTTCTATTAACTTTTCTATTACTTAAATTAGAGTAATATTTAAAAAAATAATTGTCCCTGAATTTGGCCCTTTGTCCCCACATTACTTTTGGCTTTGTTCAGAATTCTTGAGCAAATAAGTTGAGAGTTGTGAGGAGTAATAACCATAATAAGGGACTAGAAGAAATAAGGAATTATGCGGTAGCATTGTCGCCTCACAGTTAGACATTGCCCGTTCGATTCTCAGTTAGAGCGTCTTCTGTGTGGCGACATGAGTGAATGGGCATTCCTTCGTTGAAGGTTGTGCGTTAGGCCCGGCACGCCAGCACGTAAAACTCTACTGCCAATCATTAGCGGACCGGAGTTCCGCTGTGGCGTCCCCTAACCGGGAAAAGCAGAAAGACACAAACAAAGTGGGAGAATGAAAATGAAGAATCATTTGAATCAAATGAAGAGTGCAAAATGAAGTTAGCATGTGAAAAGGATACAGTTTGTCACACCATAAACATGCTCTCCAGATTTATGTTAACAGCAGTCTTAAACCCTCTTTACTGCGGGTGTCTCCTTAGTTATACGGCAGCTTATTCCAACATACAGCCAGATGTAAAGCAGACTTTTAAGTCACTCTGTTGGTAGAGATCCTGACCTGTAATAACAATGCATTATTGGATTACAGCAACCTGTTTGGTTACTCCCACACAAGCCCATCCTTTCAAGGCTGATGTGTCTATCAAAGTCGTAGCTAGGTTCCAGCAAAGGGGGCAGATCATCAAAGTGCAAGCTGTTTGTGGGTGTGCTCACTGCTGCATATAAGGTAGTGATCATCCCTTAAAACAGTAATGGTAATCGTTTAAGTAGCCCAGTTTCATGGATGTTTAAATGATAGTAACTGTGATGAACTGTAGCAATTGCAAAGAGATATTTTAGTTCATTGTAACAGCTTAGGAAAAGTTAAACTTGAAACTGAAGCAAGCAGCTATAATACATACATAGTATCATTAATGTACACATTACAGGTGTTTTCTAGACTGGCTGCTGGTAGGCAGAAATGAACAAACTGGAAAGTATTTTATACACAGTCAGGAGCTACAGTCTTGCGGGATTAGAAATGAAAATCCTTGTAACAAGGGGGTGGGGTTAGGGAAAGTTGCATTCAAGTGATCTTCAATATAATTCACAAGTTGAGGGTTTGAGGAGCTTTGTATCTTTTTTTGTCTTCAACTCAGGTTCAGGGGAACTTTTTTTTTTTTTTTCAACTCTGTTCGATGGGATAAGCAAGCAATAATGCCAAACAGGATGTGTGTTACTGTGTAAATAACACATGCCCAGGGGTGTTCTGAGGCCCAGCGCCACAGGTGAAGGGCCTCTACACCCATGGAAGGGTACTTCCATAATAACACACACCCTGAAGGGCATTATTGCACTTAGAGAATGGGCTGTCTGTAAAATTGTTGTTTTATTTACTTATTTTTTATTTCTATATTTTTTTACATATTTTTGATATAAAATAGTTCTTCCACCTAATGTTTCAAAATTCCTGTAGTATATGTTAATGGTGTTGGAGGAAGCATTTTACATCCAAAATATAACACTTTAAAATGTCCAGGCTTTTACTTTATTTTTTGGTCCCTTAATCTTAAAATGTTTGGTTTGTTGACAATTAATGGAGACTGAAGTTACTAAATAATGGCAAACATTTTGTTTCAGACAATTATCTTATTCAGAAAATTCATGTTAATACAAGTCCTTTTTAAGTAAGTTTGTAATTTTATAAGAGCAATAACTAAAATCTGTTCTTGTTTTTTGAGTCTTTGTTCCTTCTTTATTTTAGGCTTTATCCTGATTTCTTCAGCTGAAAGGTTAAGAGGTATACAAGCCTCTTTAGTGTCAATCTCACTCATTCACTCTCTCTCACACCTACATCTCTGTTTCAGAAAATGCATGCTAACACAAATCCTAATATTCAAGTAAAATGTGTTCCTATTTTGAGCCTCCCCCCCCCTGTTTATTTTAGGTTTATTCAGATATCTTGGGCTAAGAGTCAACAAACACATGCCTCCCAACTGTCCAGATTTTTTGCTCATATATTTGGTCCCATCCTCATAAAATGTATAGTTTTCTAGAAAATCACTGGGGATTGAGGTCAGTAATAGTTTCAGACTTCATATCCTTCAGAAAATACATGCTAATGGAAACCCTGTTATTCTAGCAACTTTCTAAGTTTATTAGGGCAATATTTAAAATCTGTCTCTACTGTTGGTCCTTTGTCCCCTGTTATCTGTGGTGCTATCCAGATTTCTTGTGCCGACAGGTTGAGATATATGGTCGAGAGTTACGCAAACCTGTTAACCAATGCTGCTGCTGCTGCCAGGGATCTCCCTCACTCTGCACTCTCTCTCTCTCTCTCACACACACACACACACACACACACACACACACACACACACACACACACACACACACAGTCTCTTCTGCTTTCATACACGCATTCACTCACACATGCTGACAGAAATATAAATACACTTTTTTCGGTTTCATTTATTTAATTTCTTTTTTACACTCGTTAAAGAGCAAAAGCGCTGCTTAGCGAGTGTAACATAACTGCTCGATCAAGCTCTCACTCTCATGCACACACTCACACACAAGACAAATTCGATCAAGCTCTCACTCTCATGCACACACTCACACACAAGACAAACACACATACATGCAAATGCTTTTTTCTTTTCTTTTTTTTTTTTTCTTTTACACTGGCTAAACAGCAAAAGCACTGCTTAGCGAGTGTAACATAACAGCTCGATCGATCTCTCACTCTCATACACGCAAGCACTCTCATAAGCAAACATAAACACATACGTACACATTTTTTTCATTTTATTTTTTCTTTCTTATTTTCCACTCACTAAACAGCAAAAGCACTGCTGAGTGTAAAATAATGGCAGTGCTAGGATTTTTTAAGTACAAACTCCACGGCAGCTTGATATGCTGCCATGAAGCAATGCACTCTTTTTAAGTGAGCATTACCTGTAAATTAACAGCCAGATGGAGAATGTTCGTTCTCCAATCAGGGTGTACAGTACAGGTCGCCCATTCTCTAAATGGGTTTAGTAGCCAGGGTGCCAGACAACCTTACTACAGATATGGTGGCTATTACTATAGAGCAACCTATTTCTGAAGGACAACTGAGTACATTTTAAATAACTTTAATTTAATTTGTTTATTAACCAGATTAGTGAACTAGTCATTAAGGACAATTTTTAGCCATGACCAGAGCCACAAGAGTACGGTAGAAGGAAATGCAATATATAGGGACACTTGAGAGAAGCCAATCGACTAGCATGTTTTTCGGAGGAAACCGGAGCACCCACAGAAAACCCTTGCAGACACAAGGAGAACAAGCAGGCTCCACACCAGCAGTGACCAAAGATCTGCGGTGAACTCAGACCCTGGAGTTGTGAGGCACAAATCTTAATCACTGCACCACTGAGCTCCCTACAGGGTCACAAAGAACCCAGTTCTACAGAGTTTGTACAATTTTTGATTAGTTTTGTAGAGAACAAATTTAGTGTGAGTTACATATTTTAGTTCTTTATCAAGAAGAACACCCAGCAGTTAAGATGAATTTATGAATTCAATATACAGTCAAGGTACTCAATGCAAAAATGAAAACCGGTAACACTGGAGTTGTGAGCTAAGCTAAACAACATGTACTTGGCCCTAAATATGTCTAGGCAAAACACAGCAAGGATAACTAAGAATGAATAAAGCTAAACCAAGACTCAGAAGTGAAGACACAATGTTGCATGGAATAATCTTTGTGTTGTGTTGTGTCAACCTGGCAGTACCACAGTGTTTCCACATGTCACTCATGAAGATAGAAAATAATACAGAGTAAAGAAGAGTCCTGTAGAACATAAAGAGGGTCTAGCAGATTGCAGACATTCCAGGATACTTCTGAAAGCCTGCATATATCATGCCAAATGGCTAATGAGCCAGTTGCATTACTGAAGGATAAGCCTAAAGCTGACAGTCTGTTTAAATGTAGGTGCCAGTTGATTTTATCAAATACTGCTGACAAGTTGAGAAGAACAGCAAACATTAACATCAGTGCAAACACACTTGGTTATACCTTTTAATGTAGTGTCAATCCCATGTCCAACCCAGAAACCATAAAGTGAATTGTCAAGAAGCCGGTGAGTGCTGATACACTGCAAAAGATGGAACTGTACCCTTTATTCAAGAATTCTGGCAGCAAGACAACATACAGCTATGAGGCATTTCCACAAGGAGGCATCCTTTGTGCAAGGGCATTACAACAGCTATTTTTCAGACTTTGATGACAGAGCTCTGAAAGACTGCATATTCACTTCATGGATTCTGGGCTGGATGTGGGATTGATACTGCATTAACAGGTATAACCAAGCCTGTTTTGTACTGATATTAGTGTTTGCTGTGTTGTTGGTACTCTCCTTCTAAAACTGTATATGGTACTGGATAACATCAACTGGCACCTACTTTTAAACAGATTATCAGTTTTTTATCCTTTAGAAAGCTGACTGATATACTTTTCTTAGCAACTAAGATGATAGAACCAGTTCAACTGAAAAGGACAATGACAGAAATTAATTAACTTTCCCTGAGGATGTGTGACTTTGGAATAGATGATATTTATTAATGAATGCAGGAAGCAAAGACTGTTACCTGAGAGTGTGTGTGTGTGTGTGTGTGTGTGTGTGTGTGTGTGTGTGTGTGTGTGTGTGTGTGTGTGTGTGTGTGTGTGTGTGTGTGTGTGTGTGTGTGTGTGTGTGTTTGTGTTAGGGTTCCGATCCCCCTACTTCCTAAAAGTTATTTCTTTAAAACAAATTTGATGAAACAGGGTTGATCAATCAGGCTGCAGTGGAGAGCATTCTACCTACACACGCCATATGAACAGTACACCATCCATTTATGAAAGTAATAGATGCAGATGGGGCTCATCCTGCTGAACGATGACAAGCATTTAATTCAAAGTTATTTTTATAATGATCAAAAAGATTGTATAAACAATCAAATAATCAAAAAACATGCCACAAGCCATTTGTCATATATACATGCTTTATCAGCACACAGTTTAACAAAAAAATCCCTTATACACTGTGTTCCACAATTACTTATAAACAGTTGTTGTCCTGTCTTATTTTCTCTTTCTCACACTTTTAGTCCAAGACAGTCACAAAATACTCATCTATTTGCTCTTATCCTTATTATAGTGTATTATTATGAAGTATTTCACAGAAGAGATGAAAGTCAAACAAGAAAATATGAAAGAAAAGTTAGAGATAAAAAGTAGGATTTTTTCATTCAGAATACGCCGGTCTTCTTAGCGAGTATACTGTATCCTACAGTAAAGAAAATGGGAAATTTACTGTCTTCCTTAGTACTGATTTTTTTACAGAATGCTAATTTTGGGAAAAAATATGCCTCACTTAGAAATATTCAGATAAGCCTATTCATGTAGCACAGTAGATCCATTTTGTCATTACTCATTATCAAAACAAGTAAATAAATAAAACTACTAAAATGAAAAATTCTTGAATTCTTCTTTTAAAGCTTCTGTTGCTACTCTCGCAAGGCAGTTTGAGAATATTCTCTGGTCTACATTTCAAAATACATAGGAAAAGAGAAATGCAGGACAAGGTAGAGAGAGAGAGAGAGAGAGAGACATACATACACAGAGAAAGGGCTAATTTGTACTGCATCACTGGATTCTAAATGAAAGTCTTACATATTTTCTGAGAGTGGGATATGCACCTTGCATTTTAGGGAAATCATGCAGTTTTTCGTCTTCTAAAAAGACAATTGTCAATGAAATTAAACTCTTAGAAATTATTGTACTAAATAACTCAAGTGAAAAATGTTTAACACTACCATCAGATGTTAAGAACAGAACTGCTATAATCCCTGTCTGAAGACTGATTTTCTAACTTGTTCCTTAATAAGTAACGTTACTTCCTCATGTAAAGTAGCCTGATGATCTTGATAACAAACAGCAATTAAGTGTAAGTCTAAAAAATATAAATGATCAATGGCATCACTTGTCTCTATTAGTTGTGCAATATATTATCTTCTGATGCTGTTTATTTCCACTACTAGAGATATCTTGAGCCAATACCTGGAACTACAGATCTTTAATCCTAAAACGGTCTCTGAGAGAAGACAATGGGAACACAGAGGTTCATAGGTTCGTACTAGGTTATCTGCCCTAGGGCATTTATAAGCCTAGCCAGAGTGTGTGTGGCTTTCACCACCCCTTAGGGTGAGAATACTACGCCCATTTAGGGTTTAGTTTACTGTGCCTCTGTCTAATAGTGACACAGAGATGAAACCCGGGGTAAACCTACGATCTCCCATCCACTCGTCAAGACTTCTCTTGAATAGAGTTAGTGAGGGGCTCTGCCTAACATGGATTGGGATTCTGTTCCAGAGTGTAGGGAGCCTCTGGGTTATGAATCTGTCCCTCCAGCATGTCCTATTTATTTCTGTGTTGAGGTTTAAGTCTCTTGCTCTCGTGGCTCTGATGGATTTGGATTTTCTGAGGTGGAGCATGTCCATTAATTCCGGATTGGACATGGCCTTGTACGTTAGGCACAGGTCACCTCTGAGTAGGCGGTATGCGACTGAATGGAGCTGGAGTTTTTTCAGTCGGGCAGCATATGACATATGTTTAAGACCCTTTATCCTCTTGGTGAGGAACTTTTGGGGTCTTTCCAACTGCTGCAGGTGTCGGGTAAGATACATCCCAAATGGAGCATTGTACTCAATCATTGGCCTAATAATAGAAGAGTACAGGGGCACAATGACCTCTCTTGATCTAGATGTGAAACCCTTCATGATAAGGTGGGCAATATAGAAGGTCTTCCTAACCACTTTGGCAATGTGAGTGTCAAATGAGAGGTTACTGTCAACCTGGGTCCCTAGGTCCCTGATTACCTCTTCCGTACTTAATGGATTACCACCTATGTGGTAATTTGTGGGTACCTTGTTTTTCCCAAAGGGTATGACTATACATTTTTTGGCATTCAGCTTAAGGCCATGGCTCTGGCACCAATTATCCGTTTCTATGAGGCCTCTCTGAAGGATGTTTGTGTCCGCTGGAGTATCAATTATGGCGCCCAGTTTGCAGTCATCTGCGAACTTTGTCAGCCACAATCCTCCTATGTTTGCCTGTACCTCGGAAAAATAAATGCCGAACAAGAGGGGTCCCAGGACTGAGCCCTGTGGGACACCGCTTGTGACTGGCTTAGAGTCTGACATAGCTCCAGCAACTCTGACCCTGTGGGTTCTGTCCTTGAGCCAGTTTGCAACCCATCTCGTGACATATGGGTTTACATTTAAGCTGGTGAGTTTGTCTATGATGCCCGAGTGGGGTATTGTGTCAAAGGCTTTTGCAAGGTCAAGGTAGGCTGTGTGAACTGCCTTACCCTCATCAATGGCCTTAGTGACGGTTTCAAAAAGTCGACCAAGTTCAAAAGGCAGGATCTGCCCTTGACAAAGCCAAATTGGGTAGGATCCAATGTCTGTAGGTCCCCAATGTCTTTGTTTATGAGTTCCATAATGATCCTCTCCATAGCTTTGCAGACCAGGCTCGTCAAGCTTATGGGGCAGTAATTTCCAGGGTCCGTAGAAGCACCGCCTTTGTGAAGTGGGACCACTGTTGCCACGCCACTCTTTGGAGTGCGTATCCTGTAGTAAGGCTAAGATTAAACAGCAGCCTTATGTGTGGGTTTAGTTCCTCTTTGAGTTCATGTAGCACACAGCCTGGGACACCGTCCGGTCCCATTGATGCTGTGTTTTTAGCTTTAGAGAGAGCGACTCTCATCTGGGCATCTGAGATGTTAGGGAGGCTACACTCTGCTGGGATAGTTATTTCTCCTTTTGGGGTTTGCACTGAACCTGTCTGCCAGAATGTTGGCAATGTCAGTGGGTTCATTGTATTTTGTGTCATTTTGGACTAACTCTGAGCATATCTGGGAGTTTCCACCCAGGTTTCTAACATAGCTAAAGAAGGCCTTGTGATTGTCTTTTGTGTCTTTTGCGATTTTTCTCTCAAAGTTGGCCTTGGATGATTTTATGAGTGATCGCAGTTTTTTGCTAGTACTGATCAGAGATGCCTTCCCATTTAAGGATTTTGCTCTGTCATGTAGTAGCTTCCTCCTTCTGTTGTAAAGTTTGTTTATGGCTGGGGTCCACCAGACCGGGCACCTGCCTTTGGGGGAATGGGTCTTGGTTTTATTTGGGATTGCATGATCCATGCATTCTTGAAGGTGCCCGTAGAAGGCATTTGTAAAGGATTCAGCAGTGTGGGTTGTGGTTTCCACTGGCCCAGGGACCTTGAAGGATACCACTTCAGTCTTAAGAAGTGTGAAGTTGGCTTTTGAGAAGTTCTTCACTGTGGTCTTTTGTGCAGGGGGTGGGGGTGGGATGTGGATTTCTAGTGAGATTAATTTATGGTCTGATCTTACCAATGAGGGATATACTTCCGGTGTGGAGCATTTTGTCCCCATGTTTGTGATGATCAAGTCTAGTATATTGTCTCCTCTTGTGGGAATGGTGACTAGTTGTTCCATCGCATTTGAGTTTACGAATTCTAGGAACCTTTGGGCTAGGGTGTTTGGGCTTGATTGCAAGTAGAGCAGTTCTAAAGGAAAATTGAAGAGTAGACTTTACGGAGCCAGAAATAGTTTAAACTTGATTAACCGGCGCTGCCCTATGCTGCTCTATGAGCAACTGGGCTTTATAGCAGGGGGTAAAACTTTATAGCAGGGGGTGGAAAAGAGCCAGGAATTGACCCAAAATGGCCAATAAACTACAAGTTGCTGGGCTGGAACCAATCCTCTAGGGACAAATAAGTTGCTCAGTGCTCCCCACTCCCACTGGTGAACAAAGAAGCTTCCTCTTATCCAAATAAGAATTAAAGCGAAAGCCACCATGAGGAGCTGTGCTGAATCTTTTAGATCATGAAAAGTTGTATCCCTACATATTTTGAAGATATTTCGACTTTTTTAAACTTCTACACTGAAGTGTGTGCCCTAAGTACATTGATTTCATTAGACCTTAAAGTGCCCTTCAAATAAATGTTAATTACTAGCCCTCCAAACAGTTTCTAAAGATATCACAAAATTCTTAAGCCCCACAAATACATTAAACTTCTCCTTTCTGTAAGAGCAAAAGAACCATTTCTCTGTGCTTGAATCTTGTCTGTCACTGTACTCCCATATACATAAGGGTGGTTACTGCAGATTCATACCAGACCCACAAATCAATGGGTCAACATCCATGGTCCTAATATATATATTTTTTTGAACAAAGCTGTTCAAAATGCAGTCACCTTAGTTTTGAGGACCAAGGACCAGACAAAGACAATGGACAAGTATAATCCATTTTCCTCCATGAAGAAAGATTAATCAGAGGATGCTCCTTCCCTTCACTCCATTTTCAGCTCCCATTTCTGAACCTGGTACATTGGTGTTGCAGGCAAAAGTCTAAATAGCACAGTTATTAATATTATTTGGTACTTATGTATTATCGCAACCAGATTTTCACAGCTGCGAAAATAGCATACTTCAACTGAAACGAAGTCATGCAACACTGTAAAGTGTTATTGAAAGTCCTTACTGCACATGAAAAAGTGTGGGCTGCCATCAGGAAGAGCAGAAAATTTAGAAATCCTCTTCTTGATTTGCGTGCTGTACAGATGCACGCTTTAATGTTAGGGGTTGCATCATACGTGTCGAATTCTGCAGGATTGTAAAACGGGTGTAAGAGCAAGTTTAACAAAATGCCCCTATATTGTGCCGATTACATTTAAAAAATGTGATTTATTACTAAATAAACGCAGACCACAAGGGATGCCAGACTTCACAAAAAGTAACTGTTCAGACTCATCAATGACTATTGCTGTTAGTAATGGCTTGCGTTTTTTTTCAGACTTCATCTCCTTCACAGACAGCACCCCACAGAAGGTGTGTGTGGCTATTACTTTGCCACTGCCTGCTTGCTTTCCTGTTCATTATTAAAGTTGATATGTTGAATTAGGTCCCTGCCATCTGACTTGTGGTCAGACTTGCTTGAGGTGGACAGTAAAGGTCAAAGGAAAAAAAAAAACGGCAAGAATGATGGCAACTTTGGAAGTTGCTTGCAATGGCAGGTAATGGCAGCAGTGCTACATCGGAAATGTTTACATTGTGTAACTACCGAAAGAAACTGCCTGTGAATGTGTACAGCTTACTCAGCTCCTGATACTTAAGCAATGTAATGTAACAGTAGAAAACATTTAGAATATCATTTCTGAGTCTTAAATGGCCTTGTTCAACTTGTAGTATGCGAATTTTGTGACCCTAAAAATCTGGTTGTGATAATACGTAAGTACCTATTATTTTTATGGGCTATGCAACTTTACTAGATTATTTTGGAAATAAATTTTGAAAGTTATCACCTGGACTATTTATACAACTTCAGCTTGTGCTTAGATGTCTGAAGTTCATTTGTGCATGACTAGTAACACCAAACAGCACATTGTTGTAAGAAATGATGCTTTATACATTCAAAGTAAAATCTGAAACATGTAGCTATATGCTACATAAAAGTTGCTGTTGAATGCCAAGAACTTTGGGTAGAGAAAAAAAAACTCAGCTTCCCGAGCAGAACTTGGAAAATTACTCTGATGCTACTCCCATAAAAATAGGTTCCTACTCTTCTTTGATTTTGAGGTGGATTATTTCAGTAATAGTTCAATTTATTATATCTATATTGATCAAAGTCCATTCAGTCAGGATTAGCTTACTAGACTGAACATTTTTTTATAACTTTCTCCAACTTTTTTGTGATGTTGAAGTTAGCTATACTGGAGAATGGTGCAGGAGGGCCTTTCTGCATAGGGAATATGACAGACTTTGCTCCCAGAAGTTAAAAAAAAATAAATGTCAATGAAGTTCAGTTAAGCCGGTCTCTCATGAGTGAACAGGCTTCAGCTAATCAGTTAATAAGGAATCTAACTACAAAAGATCCACTCAGTAACAGGCTTTTATGTATATTCACACTTAACATTCAGGCATACAAGGACTTCCAAGATGGCTGCACATTGAGTAATAGCTTATTTCTAGCTCTCCCAGTGTGAAAACAGAAACTCAACAAAGAAGGCCAGTAGATTTGTGTTTATGGGTAAATTTCAGTAACTGGCTAGTAAGTGCACTGTCTGGATGCCAGGAATAAAGAAAAAGAGAAGACCTGGAAAACAAATCAGCCACAGAAAGTGAGGAAGAAACACTGACTGGGGAAAGTTCTGCAGCCATTCAGCAAAAAACAATGCAACCTTTAGGCATGACTTCCAGTAACCTACAGGAAGATATAAGACAACTGCACACACACTGTGATGATCCACCAGTGGACCAGTAATCAAGGCACCTCAATCCTCACCACTGGCAACAGTGGGGGCCATTCACTGGAAGGATACCAAGTACACACAGAGTATTTCCAGATGCAGCTCCTCTGCATCAAGTGTAATTTTCCTTGAGCACACAGAGACCATAGTCAGTCCAGGGCTGGTTTCTCACTTATTCTCCAGATCCCCAATAAGACTCCCCACTGGCACAACTATAGAGTTCGAATCTCAGCTGAGTGGACAAAAATAAATGCACCACCAAAATTTGTCAATCTCCACAAATAGTTAAGTACAGTCCAAGCTGAAAATATGACAACCAAAGCTTTAAGAAAAGTATTAATTTATTCCAAGACTCTAGGTGAGTGGTCAAGCTAAGACCTCCAAGACCCTCTCTGTCCAACCAGTGCTTTGTGTCCCTGCCCAAGTAGCTGACACACACACTCTTTGAGGTTTGATTTACACACACACACACACACACACACACACACACACACACACACACACACACACACACACACACACACACACACACACACACACACCTGGGAAAGGCTGGTGCAGGTTTACTAGCTATGCCCCTTCTGCCCAGGCTACAAGGTAGTTAACACTGCCACCAGTCAACTCCTTATCAGCTACTTTAAGGCCTTTAACAAAGGGTGCCCAAACTTACTGAGTGCTATTAATATTAATACAAATGGTAGTTTGACCAACAGCAAGGTTAGTAGGAGTGGCCCACACAGTGTCACCAAATAAATATGCAAGTACCTTCAAAATGTAAATACCTCTACACAGATCAGCCACAATGAAAGGCTTAAATATATCTGTTCATCTTTCGGCTTTTCCCGGTTAGGGGTCGCCACAGCGGAACTCCGGTCCGGTAATTACTGGCAGTTGGTTTTTATGGTGTCAAGTTGCCAGCCCGACGCCCAACCTTCAACGAAGGCACGCCCATTCAATGCATGTCTTTCGAACGTCCACTCGACCGTGGGGCAGACATGCAGACTCCACACAGAAGGCACTCCCAACCCAAGCCGAGAATCGAACGGGAGAACCTCTTGCTGTGAGGCAACAACACCACCGCTGCGCCACCATGGAATAAAGGCTTAAATATATTTAATAATAAATAATAAAAGAACAAAACAATACTAAATATATGTTCACAGTGACATCAGAGTTCAAAACCACAGGAAATATTTAAAACAACATTGCAGGACAGTCTCAAGTAAAAAAAGAAAAATATCTAATCGCTGTATTCCTGACTGAATCTAAGAGAATTATACTGTAATCTTACAACTTACTAATAGAGCAAGGCAGATATGGTGAATGGATCTTCTAGTTGTTTTCAGGTCTAAGACAGAATACTATCACTAAGAGACTTCTCATATTAATATCACAAATATTACTGCTGGGATAACTTGCAGAATTACATCACTTCTTGTCATCTGACTGCTAGTTCCCAGGCCAAACAACCATCGATGAAGCTGGAAGTATTTAGCATCTACCTGTAAAAATATACAAACAAGGGCTTCTCGTCAGATCTCTGGCAGATGCTGGAAGTCAGAAAACAATTGCATTCCTTCATGCATTCAAGACTAGTAATTACTTTTCCCTAAAGACAATACAGAATGTTTCCTAGTACAGACACTGTGTCTCTTGCTGTACTGAAAACTGAAAGATACAGGGGGAATTTAATAAAGCCTACATAGTCTTTTTTGCCATGTAGGCATCGTGCCATGCTGCTTGCATGAAAGTAAGCAAGTTTTAGATTCAGTAAGCACTGTTGGACAGGAAGTTCCCTGGCATGCAAATCACCTCATAAGCAGGTGAATCTCATTGAAATGAGGCAGGTAGAGTGATCTAGCTAGCAGACAGGAAGCTTGTTAGACCCCATGTCAGTGTCCATAGTGTACAAGGAAAAATTCCATGTACAGGAATGTAGACAGACAAAAGAGTCTGTAAAATGTAGATAGATGGACAGAAATGGCATACCACATACAGATATGAGTGAAACTATCCTCCGTATGTCTGAAAAATTAAAGGTGATAAGTTACATTAAATGTATTTTTTTAATAATCTGGGCAAGTCTGCTCAGTATGCTGCAGTGCGCAAACATGCCTTATAAAAAAATAAAAAAAAAAATGGAAAAAATAAAATTAATATTATGTGACAGAAATGTATTACAGGACCCTGTGTGGCATAACTACAATGGTGCATTGGTGCTCTTGCTTACATGGTAGGGCTATGAAGCTGGTACTTTCCAGTCTGTGAGCATGGATCCCTATGCAAATGAGGGGGAATTACTGAATATCATAAGGGGTAATCGTGTCCACATTTCTCCTCTGTGTAGGCAGAGAACTATGTTAGTGTTTACACAAAAGATAGCCAACATCAGGGGAGAGTGTGTCCAATGACTTCTAAGCTTATTTCAGCTTAGCTGTGGCTGTTTGCATGACATACCGCCGTTCTGCGCATGTCCGTGCAGGGGGGGTGTGTGCACTAACTTCTAAGCTTTGTTTAGCTAAGGGACATGTGTGTTTCAGTGTGTTCGTGCAGTGCGCCGCCATGCTGAGTGTGTCCTTCTGAGGAGTGTGTACACTGACTGCTAAGCTTTGTTTACCTATGGGGCATGTGCTCGCATTGAGCACCACAGTGCTGAGTGTATTTAAAAGACAATGACATATTAATTAGTGTTGACTCCTGTTTAACTTAAACTAAGGCCATTAAATGATGTTAATGATATACTAGGCAGGTGCAATGCATCATAGGTATACAATCACACAATCAGCACCTACAGCAAAGCACTATAAAGTATGCAAACACCCTACAATAAACAAGTAATCTCTGTGGTATCCCCAAAGTCTCAAAACAACCCACTAAAGTGTAGTGGGTCCAAAAACAAAACAGTGTAAGAAACTTCTCTGTGTGGAAGATTTTCAGTCCATATATTTCTAGTTAATCATTGTATATTAATCAGATCAGACAATAGTAGTTAAAGTAGAGAATGTAAACTCATCTTAAGTCAAAACAAAACAAAACAAAAAGTAATAATAGAAAATATATAATTGTACAGCATTACTAAGTATTCGAAAGTAATCAAACCAAGACAGGCAGTCTGTTTCCAGTCGAAAATCCTTACTTAATAAAGGATTCTTGACTGGAAACAGACTGCCTGCCTTGCTTGGATTACTTTCGAATACTTAGTAATGCTGTACAATTATATATTTTCTATTATTACTTTTTGTTTTGTTTTGACTTAAGACGAGTTTACGTTTGCTACTTTAACTACTATTGTCTAATCTGATTAATATACAGTGATTAACTAGAAATATATGGACTGAAAATCTTCTACACAGATAAGTTTCTTACACTGTTTTGCAAACACTCTATAATCTGATTTTTCTCCCATACTCTGCACCACTGGAGTACAGATTTGGGAATTTTAACTAACAGAATTCTAGGGGCTGCTGCAGGTCTGCTACATCTGTATGTGCTAGATGCTGAAGTCACTGTTGCTGCTGCTGCTGACAATAGGTCTAGACAGAGAAGGAGAAGAGTGTTCAGGCCCAGGGTAACCTTCCAGGAGCTACATGAGCTGGAGACTGCAGAGCGCTACAGGGTGGACAAGGACATACTACAAGAACTTACTGAGCTCTGCCGCCCTCAACTCTGACCCTGAGCCAAAAGAGGGGAACCCATCCCAGTGGAAACAAAGGTATGTCTTGCCCTTAGGATATTAGCTGCAGGTACTTTCCAAAGACCAACTTGGGACATGATGGGGGTCTCACAGGCATCAGCATCAAGGGTACTTCACCATTTCCTAGATGCCATGCTACCACATGCCAGTGAGAACATTTCATTTACCCTCACCCCTAAGGCGAGGGCTAACAATATGCAACACTTCTATTATGTAGAACACCCTGAGGTATTGGGTGCCACAAACTGCACTCATGTACACAGCAAGGCACCACCCAGTGAGAAGGGTAGAATCTACATCAAGCAAAAGGGGTACCACTCCATCAACTGCCAGGTTGTGTGCAATGCCCAGAGGATTATCATAAATGTGTGTGCTGGCAGCCCTGGCAGTTATCACGACTCCTATATCTGGCATGCATCACAGCTGTACCAGATGTTTGCTAGGAGGGACATCCCACATGGCCATTTACTGCGGGATGCTGGCTACACACACTGGAACTGTGGATGATGACACCCATCAGAAATGCACACATACCCATGAAAGAATGCCATAATGAGGCACATCCACGAACTAGAAACATCATAGAGCATGTGCTTGGGTTTCTCAAGTCATGGTTCCAGTGCCTCAATATTTTATTTATTTATTTTATTTATTTATTTTACATTTGTTTACCGGGATAGTCCGACTGGATACATGTCCATTTTCAGTGGAGGCCCGGGGAGAAAAGCTCCACAAAAACAAACTTACATAGATTACACAGAGGTTAGCAAACAATTATAAAAACAATGTGATTATATACAATGGGTTAGTCGTGTTCCTTAGTAGGGACTCACAATTGTCATGGACAGACAATTAAAAGTAAGAGACATCAGATTGGAAGCAGAGCTTGGTGATGTAGTTACAAGTTATGATAATTGCAGAATATGCTTTTAGTTTATAACTTAATCAGGGTTGGTACATGGGCATAGCCAATTCACTTTGAGATACTGTTTGAGGTTTTTTTTGAAGAGACTTTTGGAGGATTGTAGGGTTATATAGTTTGGCAACAAATTCCAGGTTTTGCCAATGAAGCTGGGAAACAGGGATTCACCAGAGAGTTATTAGCTTTTTGGGTTTGGACCAGTAGTTTATCGGCTGACCGTAGGGATCTTAGATTGCTATATGGCTTAATAATATTTTTAAGTGAGGGGGTATCCTCAGGGTGGTACAAAATTTTGTGCGCTATTAAGAGTTGATTGAACTGAATTAAGCTAGGCAGTTCTAGCCACTCTAGTTGTTTAAGGTTCTGGCAGTGGTGGGTTCTATAGGTGGAGCCAGTGGTGAATATGGCAATATGACTGTAGCTATGGGACAGCTTACCTAGTTCGGATTTGTTGAGGTTTGAGAGTACAGGTGAGGCATATAAGACAGTAGAGAGTAGGTGTGATCGGGCGATTGCAGTCCTAGCCAGTGGGGTTAAAAATGTCTTAGTTTCTATACAGTGATCCAAGCTTGTTATTGATGGTCTGTATGGTTTTGTTGACCTGTAGGTCCAATTTGAGATTATTGTCTATGATAACCCCTGATGTTTGGTGTGATTATTTGGGGGAAATAGTGGTATCGTTGTTAGATGTGACAGAGAATGAAAGTGTGGTGGATCTACTAGTGGAAGAGAAGAGTAGAAGTTTAGTTTTACTGGGGTTCAGTAGGTGTTGATTGGTGAGCCAGTTCTCAATAGTGTTAAATGTATTTTGGGTTAAGAATTGCAAGTCGGATGGGGAGGTGGCTGAGCAGATGAGAGTGGAATCATCTGCGTATTGGATGCAGGTGGCTTTAGGTATAGCAGTGTGGAGGTTGTTGATAAAAATAGAGAAGAGTAGAGGACCTAGTATGAACCCTTGAGGGACACCAAGTGTGAGAGGTAACTGGCTGGAGAGTTTGCCCTGCCATAGTACTGCCTGCTGTCTACCAGTCAGGTAGGACTGGAACCACTGGATAGCAGGCTTGTTGAGGGAAATAGATTTTAGTGAAAGAATGAGAAGTTCATGGTTGACCATGTCAAAGGCTTTTGATAGGTCAAGAAAGAGGGCAGAGGTTAGCCTATTGTCATTCCTGTTTTGGTTTATGGCAGTAGTAAAGGAAAGGAGGGCTGAGGTGGTGCAGTGGTATGGCCTGAAACCATGCTGGGAGTCGGATAGTAAGTTATTCTGTGAAAGGTGTTGCATTAGTTGCTTGTGTACACATTTCTCTATTATTTTGGCTAGTGGGGAAAGAATGGCAATGGGTCTATAGTTGGATATGTCTGAGGAGCTACCACCTTTAAGGAGTGGGATGATGTGAGATATTTTCCAGAGGGAGGGGATAGCATTTTCGGATAAGGTTCTGTTGATGAGGATAGATATGGGATATGCAATGGCATCTGCAGCTATTTGCAGGTACTCTGCAGGGAGGAGGTCAGCAGCGAGGGTGGTAGGTTTTAGATTTTTTTTAGAGGTGTTTTGATAAAACTAGTGGATATTGGTTGGAAGCCAAATTTCGGGTGATTATTAGGTAGATTAGGCATGTGGTTTAAGTTAGAGGGGGTCAGTTGATTTGCTAGGGATTGGACTGTTTCAGTGAAGAAGTTATTAAAGGCACTAGCTATTGTCTCTGGGGAGCTATGGGTGTAGTTAGCCAGGGTTAGGGTGGTGGAGTGACCTGGACAAAGTAGTTGATTTAAGCCTGCCCAGAACTTTTGAGGGTTGTTGTGATGTCCTTGTAGGAGATTTTGGTAGAAGCTTTTTTATCCAGTAAAATAGATTTTTTTTGTATCATTCCTGAATTGACGATATTTTAGATGGTCAAGTGGGGCTTTGGTTGTTCTCCAGCTGGCCCAGGCTCTGTTTCTAGTTTTGATTTTTGCTTTGGTATCTTTTGTGAGCCATGGTGCTGTATTTGATCTAGTTTTTATTGTACGTGCTGGAGCATGGGAAGGATACTTAGGAATTTAGTGTTAAAGTGATCTATGGCCTCCTCTAATGTTAGATTTTTTAGTTTTGACCAGTCAACTGCTTTTAATTCATTTTGGAATATAGCAGCATCAAAGTTTTTCCTGTTTTTAAATGTGTTATATTTGGGATGGTGAGGGTTTCCTGCCTTATGTTTTATGATATAGGTTAGACAATGGTCACTGAGGTCATTAGGGAGAGTACCAGCTGTGTACTGTTGGTGTTGGTTATTAACTAGGATCCAGTCTAGAATACTTTCCTTGTTGGTTGGTTTGTTTATCCTAGTGGGAGAGGTTATGGTCTGTTTAAACCCAGATAAGTTTATATGAGTAAAGGGGGGTGGTTGGAGGAGCAGGGGTGCCAGTCGGTGTTTAAATCACCAAGAACTATGGTTTCTTGTGGATGGGTAGTGGATAACCAGTAAAGGAGATCTTCTAGGGTATTTAGGTTGTTGCCTGGTGGAAAGTATGCACAGACGATGTTCAAGTATTTGTTTTGGTTAATCTGTAGCTTGGTTATTAGGAGTTCCAAGTTATTGAATTGGGGAGGTTGAATGGTGTCTCTATTAATGGTTAGAGTATTTTTGTAAAGCACTGCTATCCCACCTCCTTTCCTTGCAGCACGGTCTAACCAGTGAATATTGTATCCTGGCGGTAGTATCTCATTGTCAGTAGTACTGGGTTTTAGCTAGGTTTCCACAAGGCACATAATGTCTGGGGAGTGGGTTGCTAGGAGGGTGTGTAGGTTGGGAATCTTATTGTTAATACTTCTAATATTTAGGTAAAATGCTAGGAGGGAACTAGTGGGAGTATTCATGGGTAGCTTGACTGTAGGGGTTGTGGTAGCGGAGTGGAGGTTATTGGGTGTGGGTGGGCCAGGGTTGGATGAATATCTCCATGTGTTATAAGGTTATAGTGGCAGGATATTCTGAGCTTTAGGAGTTTGTTTATAAGCTCTATATAGTCTTTGTCTTTAGGATTATGTTTTGTGGCTGTACAGGGGTGGTATTTTATAGAGGGTGGTATATTCAGTGTGCAGGGGAAGGTAAAGTGTTTGGTGTTATGTGTGATGTCGTGGGTGCCTGTTTGACCATTTGGGTAGTGAATAACATGGTCAAGTGTTTGCTCATAGGCAGTGAGATGGTAAAATAGAAACAGTATAGGCATTTGGGTAATTAGTGTTTTTTTGCTTGTTTGCATTTTGATAGGGGCGAGCCAAATTTGATGGATGACTGTTCTAACAGGGTGGTAGAATGAGAAAGAAGGAAATGGGTTAAGGGGGGCAGGGTTGCGCAATGATGTGTGAGGTGCTGATTGGTACTTAGGTGGGGAGTGGCAAGGGAGTGACAAAGTCTGGTTTAAATTTAGCACTAGTGGGGGTGGGTGGAATTTGGGGGCAAGGAGGGGAGCAGAGCGAGCCGAGTGCAGCGCGGGCAAGCAGAGCAGGGCTAACACTGACTCTGAGAGTTACCTTGGGCTTTTGGTTTGGTTTGTATGATTGTATGTAAGCAGTGTTGTTGGCTGTACTTTAATTTGTTTTATTCTTTTTTAATTGTACACCAATTTTCAGGCTAATTTTAATTGGATTATCGGGGTAAACTAGCAAATGTAGTCAATAAGGACGGAGCGAAATTACTTTACCAAATTAAAAAGTAAATGCTTGGGACTAGAACACTGTGTGAGTGTAAGGCTGATTCAAACTAGTATAGCCCAATCTAGTGGCAATTGGCTAGATCCCTTCACTGTTGTTGTGCATACACCATTAAGCCTCAACAGTTTACAAAAACTAAATTCTAGTTCACCTATTACAATTGAAAAGCTGGAGGGAGTCAGGTTCTTGCTTCCCAGAGGTTTTACTTAGTTAAGAAATTCAGCTTCAGTATAGAAGGTAGAAATTGCTTTATGCAGTGAATCCTAGGTGGGTGGGGGGGTCACACAGGAAAGAAACCCGTGCAAACTGAAAAATAAAGGTAAATAAGGCAGAATTAGTGCAAATGTTACAAGAATGTGAAGTGGAGAGCCTGCAAGGAATAGAGCTGGACAGTAAAATTAAAGATATTGCATACATTATAATTAAAATTGATTATAGTGCATACAGTATCAGTTCTGTAAAACCACAGACTAAGAGCAGTAACATACAGCCTCTAAGTCCAGTGATAACAGCTGTATACTTCAGTGAATACACACAGGATATAATGCACAAAGCAAAGTATGGCTGTTTTAGCACAATAATTCTAGAGTTATGTTATTCAGAATGAACTGACAGTAACATGAACTGCATTCACTTAGCCTTCTATAAAAGCAATTATAAAGGCCAGCCTGTAAGTCTTCTAAGTACAGTAGCATGCCAAAGGAATGTTTACAAATGTAATCAGAACATGAATGACCTCTGCAAAACAGCAGGATTCCTGTCAGATATTCAGCAATTAAAGCTCTACCTTCATAAAACAAGATAAAAAACAAGCAGTTTGTAAGTTAGAACATTAGCTAGCTCTCAAAACATATAGGAGTTCTGAACAGCAGTTACAGCTTAGCACCATCAAATACCTCAGTAGTTAATAGTAATAACCAAATAAATCATCAGCTAACAGCAAAGAGAGGACAGTAATGCAAAGTAACTTACTTACTGTGCAGGCACAACGAACAGAGGGGTAGGGAAGGTACAACAGCTACAGGATGAAATGAATGTGAGTCAGGTAGTAGAGAGTTTGATTAAATATGGCACCCTAGGAGGGGGCTGACTAATGAAGATAATCAGGGGGTGGGGGTGGAAGTGGCAGATAGGGAGAATTGAGAAGACAGCAGTCAGGACAGGATTAACCAGGAACTTATGGATCCCTCCCCCACAGGGAGAAGGGCTGGAAAACTATCAGTGTAAGGTGAGGACTGACTCTGAGAGTTACCTTGGGCTTTTGGTTTGGTTTGTATGATTGTATGTAAGCAGCGTTGTTGGCTGTAGTTTAATTTGTTTTATTCTTTTTTAACTGTACACCAATTTTCAGGCTAATTTTAATTGGATCCTAGGGGTAAACTAGCAAATGTAGTCAATAAGGAGGGAGCAAAATTACTTTACCAAATTAAAAAGTAAATTCTTGGGACTGGAACACTGTGTAAGTGTAAGGCTGATTCAAAGTAGTATAGCCCAATCTAGTGGCAACTGGCTAGATCCCTTCACTGTTGTTGTGCATACACCATTAAGCCTCAACAGTTTACAAAAACTAAATTGTAGTTCACCTATTACAATTGAAAAGCTGGAGGGAGTCAGGTTCTTGCTTCCCACAGGTTGTACTTAATTAAGATAGCCAACTTCAGTGGAGAAGGTAGAAATTGCTTTATGCAGTGAATCCCAGGTGGGGGGAGGGGGGTCACTCAGGAAAGAAACCTGTGCAAATTACTGTGCACGTACAATGAACAGAGGGGTAGGGAACGTACAACAGCTACAAGATGAAAATCTGTGTAAATCTGAATATATCTGGTGGAGCCCTGCAGTAAACTCCAGCCACATGTGCACAGATATTCACAGTATGTGCCATGCTACCCAATATGATTCTGATGAAACAGCTGCAGCAGGATCAGCAAAGGGAAGGGATACACAGACCCCAATCAGTGCCTAGGTCACCACAGCCATACTCACAGGAAGACTCAGAGGGGGAACCCCTGATGATGTCCCTGTAGGCTGACGTAGGTATGCCCAGTACGCCCTGGCTTTGGCTAAGAGACAATGCATTGCACATTCACTGAAAACCTAGAGCCCTAGGGACTGACACCTTATTCCTACTCATATATATATATATATATATATATATATATATATATATATATATATGTGTGTGTACATATATATATATATATATATATATATATATATATATATATATATATATATATATATATATATATATATATATATAAATTGTTGATATCAGGCAGCCCACACAACCTGTACCTATCTATTTATTGGCTGTGTACTGCTAGCATCACAGACAGTCAGCCCTGAATTACAGTTCTGTCAATTGCTGCAGTCACAAGGTAAGTCTCTAATCTACACACTACTTGTAAGGATTATTATAATATGGTATCATATGTATGGATCTGCTGCATTTATGCAAGGAAATATAGTGGGATATGTGGACAGAAGTGACATCCACAATGGGACTACAGATACCCAGCCCAATAATATGTGTTCCCTAATAATCACTAGGCCTCATGGTTGGAATATTCACTATATCAGTCAAGGGAGTTATGCAACAGTGGTCTCACATGATATTTGGATTACTGTCTATCCTAGCAGATCATGTGGTGTTGTTCTCCCACACCCAATACAGCAGTGTTCCCATATAACTGCTTTAACAGTAAGTCAGCAATGTTACATCGCCAGACCAGGCAATCTCAGGGCTGTAACATAGAACCTGATCACACATTCTGTTTCACATAAACGCAGGAATAACAAATTACATATTTGTGCTGCTGATTGTGAGATGAATGACTCCTCTATCTGGTAGCCTGTGTGGGTCAGTGGACTAGTGAAATTAGCATGGGTGAAGGTGTTGATGGTTCTAATCTGGAAGTACTCACATCTTTTGCATGTGAGGTGTCATTATGTTGGTGTTTTCACACACTGTCATACCTCTCATCCTCTCAGTGCAAGAAATCTGGACAAAGCCAGAAAGAATGGGGGACAAAGGCCCAAATTGGGTCAGAATTCAAATATTGTTCTGATAAACCTAGAAAGTTACTAGAATAAAATGTGCTGCATTATGACATATTTTCTGAAGGATATACAGTCTGAAACTCAAATGTTTGTCGTTATATTATTTAGTGACTTCAATATTCAATAATTTACCAGAAAACCACAAATGTATGACGAACAGACCAAAACTATGAGCCAAATATCTGGACAGTCTGTGAAAATCTGTACAGTTGAGAGGTATGCCAGTCGGTGTGTGGTGTAACATTATGAACCTCAGTCACTTATTAAGTACAGCAGACAGTTGGGGAATGCTATGGACATTTTGAGTGAAGTGCAGTACTGCAGAAACAGGGGCAGATGTTAATGTCTGTAGCACACATAATCCCAGACTGGAATACAGGTAGGTGTGGCCTGGAATCACTTTATAAGGACTGACTGTCCCACTGGGCATGCCCATACATTTATACATACAAACATATACTGTATGTATACATATCCATCTGTCACTATCTCTCTCTCTCAAATACATAGTATATGTATTGCTATATAGTGTCAAATACATATATACTGATATATATATATATATATATATATATATATATATATATATATATATATATTAAAATGAAACACAGACTCTCCGCAAATATCTACACAACATGTATATATTTCACACACACACACACACACACACACACACACACACACACACACACACACACACACACACACACACACACACACACACACACACACACACACACACACGCAGCTACAGTTATATATATGTATATATATATATATATATATATATATATATATATATATATATATATATATATATATATACCTGTTATATACAGAAATATGTCTGTGGATGTCTGTAATGTCTATATACCCTAATAGTGGTGAGTAAATCTGTACTATCACACATCCATACAGTTGTTCAAAGGATCCAAACTAAGGGCGCAACAGTACATAATCCACTTACCTACAGACCCCTGTGCCCGCTGGATGTCACCACATAGACAGACACAGGTGCGCTGGTGGTATAATATATAATGTCAATGCACACATGGAGCGGGCACATTGTACCTGCCCACAGGTTTGCCTATCTAACTGCAAGCAGCCATATATGGTCATACTGGTAACTGTACACACATAACTAGGATAAGAGTTATCTCAGTGTTAGGATACTAGATGCAGATAACAGTACAAAGCAATATCACTCTGCAGGCCACAGATGCTGTCCAACACAAGCCTAGTTTGTGTAATGCACAAGTACCATGCCAGCAATCACATATACAACAGACTTAACCTGTGGTGTGTGCAACACGTACGGTAATCTACAGTGTATAAGACTAGATAGGTAGGGCTTCTAATCTCACTCCAGCCACTTGGTGTGTGTGTGTGTGTGTGTGTGTGTGTGTGTGTGTGTGTGTGTGTGTGTGTGTGTGTGTGTGTGTTTATCCCCCTGCAAAACAATGGACATGCCCTCATGGGCTAACCACCTGTATTGGTTATGCATATTTTGGTCTTGTAACTTGCTTTTGGCTTCCAAACTGCCTTCGTCTACAAGGCCTGATGATGTCATCCACCTTAAGAGTACCAGATGACAGGGTAGTATCAGACTTATGCCATGGTGCATGTGATAAGTACTGTGATCTATAGTATATAAGACTAGATAGGTAGGGGTTCTAATCCACTCCAGCCCAATTGGTGTGTGTGTGTGTGTGTGTGTGTGTGTGTGTGTGTGTGTGTGTGTGTGTGTGTGTGTGTGTGTGTGTGTGTGTGCATATATCCATATGGCATAAGAATGATAGCCATGGTAAGTTAGAAATAGGTAGAGGTTCACAGTTTTTTTATTTGTAGAGGTGATGTGCTCCCCAAAAAGACTGACCACAACAAGGCCTGCTTATGTCATCAAGCATATGTCCTAAACTGATAGTACTAGCAGACATGAGGTGTGTTGCGTGCAACACGTTCTGTGATCTGTAGTGTATACCATTACATAGGTAAGTGTTCACATCTACATACAGTCAACTTGCATTACATGTGTGCCTCGGTGTATTCTGTACGCAGACATTGAAAGTGGTGCTAGCCTCAATGTAGCCATGTTTGTGTGTGAGCCTGTTAGAGCATTTTACATCATGTTATGGAATCACAGGACATTTGAATTTAACTAGCATAATGGCCATACAGCCCTCACAATCACAGACATCTTCATCTCCACTTTTTGATGACTGTCTTCACTGTGTTCCATGGTATATCCAATGCTGTGGAAATTGTTTTGTACCCTTCTCCTGACTGATACCTTTCAACAATGAGATCCCTCTGATGCTGTGTATGGCTTTTGCTGTTGTAAGCAACTGAGTAAATATCAAGAAAATCCTACTAGGACAGCTGAACTTTATTTGGGGTTAATCAGAGTCTCTTTAATTGATGGAGGGTGTGTACCCAAGAAGACTGAATGCTGTAATTAAATCAAAAGGTGCTTCAACAAATTATTAGTTTAAGGGCATGCACACACAACAAATTATTAGTTTAAGGGTGTGCACACTTATGGAACCAGTGTACTGTATGTTTTTTATATTTTTATATTTTCCCCCTAACATATTTGTTTGTTTTTCAATTGAATTGTACAGGCTACGGGTCACATTAAAGGTGGGAAAAGTTTTGAAATGATTTATTGTGGTCTCATTTTTTATATCACAAAAAACTGGCATTTTAACAAGGGCGTGTACACTTTTTATATTCACTGTAGATCTACCTGATGGAAATGATACTACATATATATTTGTTTGGAGTTTATGGCCATTAGTATGTCAACAGGCATGTGTTTGCAATATCCTCTTGCAGGTTAGTGACATACCAGAGACTCTACGAGTGCTCACAGTTTGCAGGCATCAGCCAATATTGTTAGCCACAGTCATTCAGTAGTCACGTGTATGGTGGTTACATGGATTCCAAGCAGCAGAGGACTGAGGACACACCCTGTTGAGCACTGCTGCTTACAGATCAGCTATTGGAGGTGGATGTCCCTATGTTGCATATGTGCACTATCAATGGGACACTTAGTGACCCCTACAATGACAGTATCACTCATGCCTAAGTGGTGCTTTGTAAATGTTGCCTGAGCAGGGGATATAGTTAGACGGCTTGGCTCAGTCTGGGGGTTGTACACCCCAGATGTACCCTCACCCAGGTCCTTGCTGACTGCCTTGGAAATGTCCACCATATGTAACAGTCATGCTCCCCCTGTCATACATCCAAACTGTGTATAGTCAAACATATATGTGTGCTGATCAGCTCCATGATGATTGCCCCTACGTCATACAGATATGGATACACAGACAAAGAGGTCTATAGTTATGTTGGTCAGTGGATGCATCACCTCTGTGCAATGGTAGAACAGTTGCCATTGTCTACTTAGCTGGTGTGCAGCCAATGGTGTCAGTATGACTGCAAGGGTTCCACAATGGTGTTAGTAATCCATGTCAGATCACATGCGGGATGCAGCCTGGAATGTTAGCATGTGCAATAGATGCTGTGTATGGCCCATTGAGAGGCCAGTTACAAACTGCTCTATAAATATGGAAGTTATGGGACTGGTTGTAGGAATGTCATGTGTCACACGTGGTGGGGTCAAGGGAGTTTAGTTGACACAGACAGTGTGGGAGTACAGGTTACGTATGAGTACAGACCCATCATATGTGGCACTGTGATGTCTGAGATCATCGACAATCTGGCCCTGTCCTTTGAGGTTATACATGTAACTACACTGTGTGTTGTGGTTCTGCTTTGTGTGGGTGGCTAATTTTGTCACTTACCATGTCTACCCAATATCACAACAACACTATGTGTTTTTTTAAGCTGAGGAGGTTGTGTCTGCATGTTAGGGGGGCACCCTCACCTCAACTGTCACACAGCAATGTTCACCTGTTATTGCACAGCCTGCTAATGGAAGTTGTACGCCAGTCAGGTTTGCTGAGCCATGACAAGCCTGTGTCCCTCCTGTCCCATACAGCCGAGTTCATGCAGTTGTAATGCTGCTGACATAATGCATGGGTGTAGAGCTCTGCATACCTACCTGTCTCATCTGAAGGGGGAGGTGCAGTCACACTATGTCAACCATCCACAGGAGATAATAAATGGCTTTCTTGACCTATATTTCTGTATTGTCTGCAAGGGGGGGTACATGCTAGTAGCTCTAAGGAGAGTGATCTGTGGTCAGATCCCACTCGGGAAGACTTCACATTGGGGTGGCTGTAGTGGTCACCAATACTGGTTCAAACATGATGCAATACGTTGGTTCCCCATGTGGGGATGTCACAGCACTGCTCCAGGGAATTGTAGGTAAGGACCTGGACCATCCTTTGGGCAAGTGAGCTGCAGCACGACTTTGTAACACACTGTGTACATATTTCGCTTCCCTAAAGTGTTTGTCTGTGCTCTGTACAAACACCCTGCATGACTCTCTTCTTGCAACATGCTGGAAGTAATTGCAATATGTACTTGCACAGAGGACAACTAGCATGTAGTGCCATGCAGTGTCCCCAGATCTCTGAGTCATGTCACCTGAAATGCCATGATAGAAGTTAGCATGGATATGAGCACTAACACTGTCATACATCTACTGACACTGGACGACACATTATTACGTTTGCTCAAGGCCAGATCATGCCTACCGACTGTAACCGGTGGAGCCCACTGACTGTTACACTATGCAATGAATGTTGGACATAAGTCTCACTCCAACAACCATGGCCTGACAAGGTGTATGACAATATTAGGCCAGCAGGCCAAGCTGGACACTGTGTACATTATGTACACACTGTTATGTCATCTGGTGGATAGGCAAGTGTCTGACAGTCACACTCTGGGAACATAGCACTGGGAAACCTAAGCTGCAATGATGCCAGTCACCAGTGGAGTTCACCATCCTCCATTATCAGTGTATCCCTTCTATCTATTCCCTCTCTGTAGTCACAACCACTGTCAGTGACCTCTGACTGAGTACACTAGCAGGTGATTGCATATCAGTAGCTGTCACAGAATCCCACACAGAACCAACAGTTATCCAGGATGGCCTGCGACATAGTCAATTGTTGTCTGAGCCATTGACAAACACTAAATGCCAATGACTGCACAATACTATCCAGTGGAAAATCATCCACCCCTGTAAATTACTGTATTGTCTGCGCACCACACACAGTTGAGCCATTATACATGGAGTTATGGACACAGAGAGTAATGTAGACTTTGACTTTCACTGGTCAGAAAGATGTGGGGATTCATTCACTGTTGTACAACCTATACCAACAGGTTTGGGATGTAAATCCCAGACTGTCACTGCTATACTGAATGTGTCAGTTATCACACCTATCACTGAGTGCAATGGCACACTTACCATGTCACTACACAGGCATATCATACAACTGTAGCAGCCACACAGGTTCCATGGTACACCAATACACAGTGTAGATATATCCTATGGAGTCCAAGTCACGACCGTACATGTGTAGTTTGTCTCCTAAATGCTTTGGAGGGGTTGTTTATGGCTGCATACAGGGGGGTGTCAGATCCCACTGTGTACCTCCCGCGAGTACATGACAGGACTAACACATGTCTCACCTCTTCTACAAGCCCACATCAGTGTGCTATACATAGTACATGCCAGAGAGACAGGTATGTAACACAGACAGTACACCCTACATGAAAGAGTCCCCTCATGCATGTGAAGCACACATCATGTGCAGTTTACACAATGGGATGCAGAACACGACAATCATTACTGGTGTTGGGCAACTGTCTGTAGTGGACACAGGATATTTGCAGATGGGTCATCTCCATCACCACACCCTGTAAATGTGTTAGTTTCCAAAACCCTGGTGACACTTACCAAGGGCAGCAGACCTTTTCACAGATTAGAGGTGTATGAGTATGGTGAATATTGCCATTGTTCTTGTTAGCCTGTTATACACATATGGACCTAAGGAGCCATGCACTTATACAGCTGTAACTTGCTGAAGACATATTTCTGCTGTGTTGGCATGCCATCCTGTGCTGCTTTATTGTTGCTATGTATCCATAGGTTATCCCAACAGACTCCTGGAGCAGAGACATAAACAGGTCCATGACACGCCATGTAACTAAACAGCCACTACAGCATCATACAACATAAGGTACACAAAAGTATGTGGTATACTTGTGACAAATGCCAGCTGTCTGTCGGTAACCACAAGTGGCATGGTAAAACAACACTACATTACACAAGTACATGTTAAGTAATATAGTCACCCTGTGCATCAGACACATGACTTCATTTCCCTACATTGATGGTGAGGAAGACAGGGATGTGACACAGTTATCACTTGAACAGGGTGTTGTGAGGGGGTGCAGGAGGCCTAGGCTCACCCACATGGTTGACAGCATGTGTGTGAATCAGGAAGGGAAGCAAGTAAGATGGACCATAGAAAGCTGCCATGTGTGTCTGTAGGTGACCTGTGTTTAACAGTCATATGTGAGTGTGTGTGCGTGTACAGTCAAGCTCAGTACTAGCCCCACTTGTGTGTATGTTGGACAGCTTTGGACCGTACATGGTACAGTTGACATTTCACAATCTCCTGGCTCGAACACAGGAAATGGCTCTGCCAGGAGTTGAACTGGCACCTCCATGCCCAAGGTCAGAAGTGGTGCTAGTACCTGATGGTGACTGCTGTCTGCTGGAACTGTGTCCCCCACAGGAATGCCCAGGACCACAAGCCCATGGCCTGCTACATTGTGGTGTGGACAACACACTCCTCTTTGTAGTGAGGGATGTACTGCCACTACGGGAGCATGATTGTGCAGGGCCACATGGACTCTCAGCAGATGGGGTTGCTGACCTACATCCACGAGTCTGACACTCAACTCCAACCACATGTTCCAGCACAATGTGCGGTCCAAGATAGACACTGTCTCAGTCCACTTTCTGTCCACTGTATCAGTGAACAGATCAAGGGTGTCCCCAATGCACTGAAGGTAGTCATGGATGTCAGACTGTGCTGCATCCATAACCCTAAGCATACATCTGGTGTTCTATTCAGAACGTGCCAGTACTTTCACAATGGCCTGAAACATGCGCCAAGTGACCCGTGATGTAACACCTGCAATAGGTGATGCATGGACAGCAGGCCTCCTACAAGCACCCCTGTCAATCTGCCTGTCTGGGACCTCACCATACCTCTGGCTATGGTTAGTGTCTACACTCACTGGAGCCATAGTTGCCACCCTTTCCTGTTCAATGTTCCCACCCTCTGACTGTCCAATATCTGTGGACTCTGGGGATTGGGTATGTGTGGGCATACTGACTGTGTGCAGTGACAATGAGGGCAGAAGTGGGATGGCAACCTCTGGACAGATTCAGCCCCCGAAACCCCCGCCTGTGCCTCACTGTGGCCACCATCATCATCAGAATCTGAACAGACACTGACATCAGGTTATATAGGAGACAGACACCAACCCCTCGGTTACCTGTGATAAAGAAAAAAGCAGTATATTAATAACTGCACTATTATGCTCTGCAGTACTATGTTGTGATATATGTAAGGCTCTATACACTGTCATCACTATGGCAGACTTGTTGAAAACCCAACCTCATATAGTAGGATATGAGGATAGTACTCTTCCCAGTAACAGCTGTAGTTACTTGACAATAACATCTCATTACATTGCAATCTCATCAGCAACAGTGAGGTACACTGTTGACATTTGTGCAGGCTCTGCACAGTTGACACATACGATACTCTGTAGTGTCCTGACAATACCATCACATCTATCAGTGTGGTCACACCTACAAGGCACAGGTATGACTCTCACATGTGTACAGTCAGAAAATATGTGTGCAGTTGGCAATCATGCCGATAGAACAGCAATGCAGGCAGCAGACCTGGGATGGCAATCTTCGGATTACACTGCAGTAAACCTACATCTATAACAAAACAGTGTCATGCTTACCAGGAGCAGGACCACGGGCTTGGCCAATACCTGATGGACCTGTAAAAAGTTGAGGGAGAGGTAATGTCAGTACCACCACATGTTGCAGCACAACAAGGTAATACATACGTATATCTAACATTTACAGTAGCTACTGTGTTAACTGTTGTACTGGTCACATTCTGAGTATAAGAATAAAACTGAGGTTAAACCCTCCCTCCCAAAGAACAAAGACTTGACATCCATGTAAAAGTATGCACACAGTGTCACAGCGAATGCTACAGTATTACAATGCTGATCAAACTAAGCTTACCTGCATGCTCCTCTGCTGTGTAAACTTTTGCACCCACATCCCCGATGTACAGTGTGATGGATGCCTGTGAGCTATCATGTGTGCCTAGGTTTGCCAGGAATTCCTCAGTGGTCGAGAGTGGTTCTTCCACTGCAGGCCCTCCACCGATGATGCCATGATCCCTGGCTACATCTGCAGCTCTTCTTCATGCAGCATTGATCATATCCATTGCGCGGTGCTAGATACAGCAAGGAGAAACTGGCTGGCACTATCCACTGCTTACTCACACATGTCATACTCCACAGTGTGCAAACACACTAAGTGTGTGAATACAACTGGGATAGTAGCAATAGTCAGCTATTGCAGTGTGTGCCATGACAGATACTGCTGTATGATCATACAACCAACACTGGAGTCTACTGTAGTGTGCCCCCAATGGGCAAACCCCCTATAATATGCCAAAAAAACAGTGCCAAACAAATAGCAGTGTGCTATTACAACCACCATAAAGGGACAGTCCAAAGAAACCAGTGTGCCACAATGACAATAAATAATGCACCCTTGATGTACTGTACGTCCTCTATAGTTGTAAGAAAGCAGATCAATGACATGTCATTATCACAGTTCTAAGAAAGGCTTAATGCTGTAATCCCTATTCCCCCTTAAGTATAGTCACAAATCTGCATCCTGCTGTACACAAAAAAGGTTACATACCTGATGGAGTGCAGTACCCCTGTTGATATGTGGTGTTAGTGAAGTTTTCACAAATGCATGCTCTGTGTGAAGAAAGTCTCATACAGAATGGTTCCCCACAGCCAGCTGCTTGCCTTTTTAACATGCTTCTCATCAGCAGGTGATTGTCTCTTAATCAATCTGTAGGTCTGAAATGCTAATTGTAGCCAACACAGCTGATTTGCACTATCATCAGCCAATGATATGCAACCAATGTGCAATATATAAGGCCTTCATGTAGATTAGGGCCCCTATCTGATATATTGTTCTGGACATTACTGGGGTAAGGAGACTACATTGTCGCAGAGGTAGGTCTGTAGCAGAAACCTTACCATAGAGGTGTGTGTGCTACAGGCTCTAGCTACAGCTGCAGGTATTAGGCCTAGGCAGAGAGTATGAACACTTTGGAGGACAACAAGCTGCAGCAGTAACTCTGGGAGCTGTGTCAGCCTTGTTGTAGAGGCAGAGACAGAGTGAGGTTACCCTTTACACTCCAGTTAAGACATGTGTTTAAGGTAAGTATGTTAGGCAATGGTATCACTAACATAGTAGTAGGCACCATGTTTGGTGTGTGCTTGAGCAAGATGGGGCATAAATATAAGAACATGTCCACCATTTATGCAACTGCCAGGCCATGTGTTACAGTCTGGTAGTAATTTGCAGCATATAAGGGCAGGCCTTGTTACAATCAGGGACTTCCACTGTGTATGTTAGCTGTGCAGCCATGATAATCTGCAGTGTGACTTTGGAAGGATTGTTTGGTGCACTTTGATATTAGTGGCCCTCATTTGCAGTAACTGAGTTAACATTCTCTGTGAATGCATATTAATGTATGACATGACACTTTATGCACACATAGTTTTGCTATAGGGATATGTGAAGTGTGTTCCTACCTGCAGGCCTGTGACTTCCATCAGTGAAAAGCAGACATGTCATTAGAAATGCATTGTGTGGATAAAGAGTGCATGACTCAGTCACTAATTGTTGCCTTCACAATACTGTAAATTCACTTCTACACAACACTGTATTCAAAGCCAGGACTGTGTGTGACAAAATATATTGTTTACAATGCATTTAATAGAATGAGCTACTGAGTCTCTGCTACAGCAGGTGTATTTGCAAGATATATGTGCACACATACAGGCTGTGACAAACAGTTTCTACATCCATCAGCATATGCATGGCTTTACATGGATGTATTTCTGCACAATGGTCCCAAATGAACATGTATTTTGCCACTGATACATTAACAGGTGTCTTTCTACATGTTGCTGATGAAGAGCACATTTACCTGTTATCACAGGCCTTACTTACATCAGTTATTATGTCTTTGGCTTTCTAGTGGTGCAGTATTACACCAGAGTCCAAGATACATTCCCATTTTTTCCATTACTTTTTAATCAAGTTTGTGTGGCGCAGCGCACAGCTCCACTGAAACACGCTTAATGACTGTAACTGGCAATTACTATGTTTTGTTTAAACCACCTGTTTTAATTATGAGTTATGTGGCGTGGCAGGTTAATGAAGTGGTCTGCAGGTGTGATGGTCTCAAGTATGAAACATGGGACAGGTGTTTATTTTGTAAGTGTGTACTACAATTTTAAAAACACATATAGCCAATACAGCTCTATTTAGCTGAGCTAAGTGAAGCTGCCCTAAAAAATATAAAGAAAAGAAAAATGGGGAGATAGGAAAGTGGTGAAATGGGGTGCAAGCAGGGTGGAAAACAGAGTGAAAGGCATGTAGGGATGTGGAGGAAGGGTGTAGGAAAGAACCATAGCTATCCATTTCTTGTACAGCAACAACTGTGCACTTTCCCAGAATGTGTACATGACTTTGAAATTACAGCCCCAGAGAGAGGGGTGAGGATAACATGACTGCATTGTCAAGCCAATTGAACCAGATTACGTGTGTCCAGTGCACACGTGTGAAATGGAGAGCTACGTATGGGATGATATTTTATTTTTGGGACAGGTGCCCATTTTTTTAAGGTGAGAGTAGAATGTTGGGGAAGGGACATAGGTATGTGTGGGGGAGATATGCTGGGTAGCTGAGTATGCATTTGCAGACAGAAAAGACAGCAGACAGGGGTGATGTGTGACACATGAGGGGGATGAACACCTTGGATAGGGAGGGTGCTGTGGAATCCAAGTCTAATGTGCCTCCACAAGGCAGTAGCGTGGCTCACATCCCCACCCATGGGACTGTTGGCAATGCTTCTTCACTGCCCCGGGGGTGGCAGTGCTGGAGGCTGGGCACCAGGGTGAGGCTGCCCCACCAGGTTGGCCAGCATGCCCTCAATCTGGCACAGGTGGTGGTCAAACCCATGGCAGACTATCCTGCACACCAAGACAGGCAGCTCAGCCCAGGTAACAACTCCCCCTCCACCACTGCTCCCAGAGGGGGGCTCGCCCCCGTCCAGTAGGGGGGTACTACCCGACACAGCAGGTTGTGCAGGGGCAGCAGAGGGAGCACAACTGGTCTGGGTCCCAGACGTGCTGGGATCCGGTCCCACAGCCGGTTGAAGCAAGGTAGGTGGATCAGCTGGAACCAGTTTATCTTGATGTGCTATGGTAAATGACGTATAACAATAAGTTAAGGTTAGTAATAACCAAACCATTGTTAGTATTAATAGAATGGAACATCATTTTAATTAATATAAATAAATATTAATGTATAGTATGTGCAACACAACATTAAATAACATAACAGTCAGTATGTTAACAGCATGCCAGTAAGAATTAAAGCATATGGCCAACAAAGCAGTTAGTTTAATAAAATATGTTAACATCGAATCATAATAAAACATAACAATAAACCACATTTTTCCAACATACAGTTAGTTTAACAAAATATATATGCTGATATAGCATGTTATACCTCATACCATGCTTTTCGGCCCCAAAACTTGGATCAAACCATAAAAGGAGGGGGAGTATCGATATTCATCAAAGATACCCACACCTCCAGGTTGGTGGCAAAGCACGAAGCATCAGAGACTATCCATGTGCAACTAACAGTGGGTAAAACTGCCTTCCAGTTTATAGCCTGCTACAGACCACCCTCCCAAACCCAGGAACCCCACTCGGCCTTCCTGAGAACACTGGAAAATATGAAGGTCTCTCCAAACACCATTATATTGGGCGACTTCAACTACCCAAACATAGACTGGAAGCATTACTCTAGCTCCAACACCCTAGCCCAAAGGTTCCTAGAATTTATAAACTCAAATGCTATGGAACAACTTGTTACCACTCCCACAAGAGGGGAAAACATACTGGACCTGATCATCACCAACATGGGGACTCTATGCTCCAGACCAGAAGTGTATCCCTCACTGGTAAGATCAGACCATAAACTAATCTCACTGGATATTCACATCCCGATCCCACCCCAGCCCAGAAGACCACAGTGAAAAACTTCTCTAAAGCAAATTTCACACTCCTCAAAACTGAGGTGGAATCCTTCAAAGCCCCCGGGCCTGTGGAAAATACGGCCAGACCGCAGAATCCTTTATAAATGCATTCTATGAACACCTTCAGGAATGCATGGATCATGCGATCCCAAATAAAACCAAGACCCAATCCTCCAAAGGCAGACATCCTGTCTGGTGGACCCCAGCCATAAACAAACTATACAATAGAAGGAGGAAGCTACTAAATGATAGAGCAAAATCCCAAAAAGGGAAGGCATCACTGATCAGTATTAGCAAAAACTACGGGCACACATAAAATTGTCTAAGGCCAGCTTCGAGAGAAAAATTGCACAGGACACTAAGGATAATCACAAGGCTTTATTTAGTTATGTTAGGAACCTGGGTGGTAATTCCCAGATATGCTCAGAATTAGTCCAAAATGACAAAAATACACGAACCCACAGACATTGCCAACATCCTAGCTGACAGGTTCAGCAAACTTCCCCCCTCCCCACCAAAAGGGCAAATATCTATCCCAGCAGAGTGCTGCCCCCTCCTGACATCTCGGATGCTCAGGTAAGAGCTGCCATCTCCAAAGCAAAAAAACACAGCATCAATGGGACCAGACGGTGTCCCGGGCTGCATCCTACATGAACTCCAAGAAGAGCTAAACCCAAACATAAAACTACTGTTCAATCTCAGCCTTACTACAGGATATGTGCCCAAAGAGTGGCATACAGCAACAGTGGTCCCTCTCCATAAAGGTGGTGCCTCAACGGATCCTGGAAACTATTGCCCCATAAGCCTGACTAGCTTGGTCTGCAAAGCTATGGAAAGGATCATCATGGACCTCATAAATAAAGATATTGGGACCTACAAACACTGGATCCTACCCAGTTCGGCTTTGTTAAGGGCAGATCCTGCCTCTTAAACCTGGTTTATTTCTTTGAAACAGTCACCAAGGCCATTGACGAGGGAAGGTGGTCCACACAGCCTACCTGGACCTTGCAAAAGCCTTTGATACAATACCCACTGGCATTATAGATAAGCTCACCAGCTTAAATATAAACCCCTATGTCACTAGATGGATTGCAAATTGGCTCAAGGACAGAACCCACATGGTTAGAATTGCTGGAGCCATGTCAGACTCAAACCAGTTACAAGTGGTGTCCCACAAGGCTCAGTCCTGGGACCTCTCTTGTTCGGTATATATTTCTCAGAGGTACAGGCCAACACGGAAGGACTGTGGCTGACCAAGTTCGCAGATGACTGCAAACTGGGCGCCATAATCACTCACCAGCCGACACAAGCATCCTCCAAAAGGGCCTCATAGAAACAGACAACTGGTGCCAGAGCCATGGCCTCAAGCTCAATGCCAAAAAGTGTATAGTCATCCCTTTGGCAAAAACAAAGTGCCCACAAATTACCACATAGGTGGTAATCCATTAAGTACAGAAGAAGTAATTAGGGACCTGGGGACCCAAGTTGATAGCAATCTCTCATTTGACAACCACGTGGCCAGAGTGGTTAGAAAAACATTTTATATAGCCCACCTAATCATGAAGGGATTCACATCTAGATCAGGGGACATCATTGTGCTTCTTTACTCATCCCTTATCAGGCCCATAATTGAGTACAATGCCCCTTTGGGATGTACCTTACCAGACACCTGCAGCAATTGGAAAGACCCCAAAAGTACCTCACCAAGAGGATCAAAGGGCTCAAACAGATGCCATATGCTGCCGGTTAAAGAAACTCCAGCTCTACTCAGTGGCATACCGCCTGTTCAGAGGCGATCTGTGCCTGACGTATAAAGCCATGTCCAACCCGAATTAATGGACATGCTGCACCTCAGAAAATCCAAATCCCATCGAGCTCTGGCCGAGAGACTTGAACCTCAGCACTGAAATAAATAGGACATGCTGGAGGGACAGATTCATAACCCAGAGGCTCCCTTCACTCTGGAATAAAATCCCAGTCCAGGTTAGGCAGAGTCCCTCATTGACTCTCTTCAAGAGGAATCTTGATGAGTGGATGGGAGATCGTAGGTTTACCCCGGGTATCACTTCTGTGTCACTGTTAGACAGAGGCACAGTATACTAACCTCGAAAAAGGGCATAGCAAAATAAATTTAAAATGGGTGGCGAAAGCCAAACACATTCTGGCTAGGCTTATAAATGCCCTAGGGCAGATAGCCTAGTATGAACCTATGAACCTATGTACATAACTCTCAAGGTTCTAACATGGGTCAGTATGGGCCAAGCAATAACAAATGCAAGTACACAACTACACAGAACAGTTTCACATAATGTGGACTTATATAACTACCAAGGTGTTCTGTAAGCAGATTTGGTAATACACTGCATTCCAGGTAATATTTTTTCTGGTAATCCTGTAACAGACATATTACGCAGTTTTAGTTACATTACAAGAAATCGTGACACTTGACAGGCATGTTTGTGTATAGTACATAAACTAGACAGCCATCATGCCTTAGATGGCAGGCATAGGAATACAACCCAATAGCTGTGACTGCAGTGGACATCTGCAAATACAGTAATAATTGACTGCAGCAACTTAGTACATACATGCAAGCAATACAGCTGCACTGGAAATAGTTAGACAGATTTATTTAAGAATCAACAATGCTAATTAACACTTTACTGGTATTGCTGATAAGTGTCTGTAAAATATAAACACAATATCTCCTCATAGCATGGGCTACCTCACCCATATGCCTTTTGTTCCTGGGGTGGGAGAAAATGAAAACATTATGTGACTGATAATGGCCTGGAGGCAACCTTGTACCATATTATGAGTTGAACAGTACATGTTACAGGACATTTGTTTTGCATTTTAGACATATCACAGAGTTATAATTGACTGCAGTGACAGTAGAACACACATGCATGGAATACAATTCTACTGCACATATTAACACAGATTTATTTAGAAACTGACAATGCTGTTTATCACTTTCTTGGTATTGCTGTTAAATTTCTGTGAGGTCCACACACAATATTTGCTCATAACATGAGCTTCCTCACCCATATACATTTTGTTCCTGGGGTGGGAGAAAAGGAGAGCATTATGTGACTGATAATGGCCTGTAGACAACCTTGAATGATATTATGAGTTGAACAAGTTACAGGACATTCGTTTTGCATTCTAGGACTATTACAGTGTTATAATTGACTGCAGTGACAAGAGAACACACATGCATGGAATACAACCATACAGCAAATATTACAACAGATTTATCTAGCCATCAACAGTGCTGGTTAACACTTTATTGGCATTGCTGATACATTTCTGTGAAGTCCACACAATATCTGCCCACAGAGTGGGCTACCTCACTCATATACCTTTAATACTGGAAGCAGGAGGAACAGAGAGCATTATGTGACAGATATTGGCCTGGAGGCAGCATTGGACTGTACTCTGACTTAAGCAATATACTTTGCAGGCCATTAGTTTTGCATTCTACAGCTATTACAGTGTTACACTTGACTGCAGCAACCTTACAAAAGAAAAGCAATGCATACAACTCTACTGCAATGGTTATGACAACACAATCCTACTGTACACCATTTGCTTACTGTTATTGGTATTGCTTATTATTTATTGCAATACAGTTGTTATTGTTCATTTATTGCACTACAGCTCTAATTTCCAATTTATTGTACTGCAGTTCTACTTGCCCATTTATTGCACTACAGTTTTTATTGTGTATATTTTATTGCATTAAATGCTTTACTCTTTCTTGCTTATTGCACTACAAACAGCATGACAAATCTGTACTTCTCACATTCAAGGGATAACCTGGCCAGGCGCCCAACATAGGACTCTGCATTTCAAGCCCTCTCAGCTGCAGCTGTTGGGAGAGAAGCACACTGTTATGCATACCAATTTTGCAGACATTCAGCTTGCATATTGGTAAAACAGTGGAAAACATACTTACATATTTGTGGGGCATTCCCAGCTCTGGCTTCTTAGACACAGGTGTACAAGGTTCCCCTCTTTCTCCTCTTCAGGTCATCATAATGGTGGCAACAGTGCTCACCTGTGTAGGGGATACAGCAACACTGGTGAGTTTCCTGGCCAACCAGTCCCAGGCCTCTGCCTTACATTCCGAACCCTGGAAACTGCCATGCATCAGCCTGGGTTCCTGGTTCTTTACCAGGAGCCCAATAAAGACCCTGGACTCCTGAACACCCCATCTCTGTACCCGAAAGCACACACCTTCACCAGCATCGCCTGCCATATCAACAGTTGATTAGACTCCAAAAAATGGTGCAGAATTCCTGCCTACTGCACTTAATATAGGCTGTTTTTCCTGCCCTTACACATCACTGTGCAACTTTCAAAAAAGTGACGTGTTGCTTTGCAGCAAGCAAACCAGCTAAGCAGAGTGAAAACTCGCACAACCGTGGTCTTAGCGAAGCTTAGCACCATGCAAACTGTAGTAGCCATTAGCATGTTTAAGCAGTGCTTAACACTACGCAACACTGTCATATTTAACATATTTTTTATTAAATTAAACAAAAACAGTAAATTAATCTACACACACACTATGACTGCTATGGACTCGAACCCAGGCCCTATTAAAAATTAGGCCATAACTCTACCCATTTAGCTATATGGATAGCATGAAAATTAGCATACCTTCCCATATACAGTAAACTCTCAGTTAACTGGAACTCAAGCAACCAGAACTCTCAAACAACCAGGAAAAAAAATCGATGAAATACAATAAAATTTTTATTTCTTCCAAATCAGAAAGGCTAATCGAGGACTGAGATGAATGGATGGATGGAGGCACTGACTGAAGGATTGGCGATTTAGTTACCTCAGATACCGGTTCCAGGACTGGGGACCGGCTTCGAAAAGACAAGATGTTCGGCTCCAAGGGCTGTGGAGTCAATGTCGATGGTTTTCTTGATTTTTTTACTTCTGAAGAAGTAGAAGCCTTAGAAGACTTTGAAGATTTACTAGACCTGCCCTGGTCACACACAGCTTCCTGAAAGGACAGTTTGAGAAGTCCTCTATTAACTTTCTCTCCTGAAGAACCCTGGAAGAGAGGGAATGACGAATGGAGCAGCTTTCCTGAAGGTGTAAGGCTCCCAGACAATATACACAATTGATATGGCTATTTGTAATGGACATTTTCTGTCCACCTTTTGGACATTTTTTTTAAACCTGCCTTAGGATGCTTATCCCTATCCTGGTCAGCCATAATGAACTATACAGTATCAAGAGAAAAAAGCTACTGTAATATAACAAAGACACACCCAAAAGACACACCCAAAAACTATTTACATAAGCCATGAAAAAACTATCGGCTAAATATGCTGTGACAAAGTCTCACTATTAAACACACACACACTAACTACTTATCTAAACCACACTAAATACTCTAAATAGCTAAATATATATCAAAATACTGTGACAAAACTGTCACTGTTCAAAAGCACACAAGCTACTATTTAAACTACACTAAATATAACAGGCCTATAGAAAAAAACAAAGGCCCAAGAGAGCTATATCTAATTATGAAAAGGCACACGAAAGGGTAAGGGAATACACACTTTAAAACTATAAAAGCTAAAAGATAACTCTAAAAGTGGAGAAATAACAATGTTATTTAGATACATTTTAGAAAAGACATTTGTATTGGCCCAAGCTATGCGAGGAACCTCCAATCTATTACAGCAGCAAACTAGATCTGAGGTAACTCCAGGTGCATCATGGGATAGGGATTTGGCCTTGAGCTGTCTGAAGACCTTGAGCTTTGTAGTAGGCCAACTCAGAGCCAAGGATCGGCTCCGAACCCATCTGTAAGAATGAATGGCGAGACAGAACAACTGCACATCTAAAGTTATCTGGCATCTACCAATCCCCATGGGTGCCGGTTAACTGAGAGTTTACTGTACTACTAGGCTACCTGTTAATGCTGCTGAGCACCATGCCATACTGGGCAAATAGGCTTAAAGAAACCTAGAACTAAATAATTAATTACATCCGGTTTCTATTTTTAGAAGTGTCTGGCAGGTGTCGGCTAGGTATGTATAAGCTCCACTAGGCTCTGCTGTGTCCGCACCATGCCTCCCCATCACAAATATCAATAAAAAACAAAAAAAAAAAGAAAGAAAAACAAGAACAAATAAAAAAATTTAAACATGATAATTAATTTAATCTTGTTTGTGTTTTTACATGTGCAGCAGGTGTCAGCTGTCTATATCTGAGCACAGCTTGGTACTGCTGTGCTCCACACAGCGCCACACAAACATACAGAGAGGGAAAAAAATTCATAACATTAAAATAGTACACATTTTCAACAATTCACTGCATTTTAGCAGTAGCGGGGAGCATTACAGCAAGCCTCACCCTGTACATAACATCTGACCAGGCATCCACAACCACTTCTCCCTAAATGGATTCGATATCTCTGTTCCTATGCTCTCCCTCGGGAGCACGTCATCATTAACATACATGGTGTGCTGCCGAGGGGGAAGTCTGGCCGTGTACATGGATATATTCCGTGTAGGCTCTACACTATGCATACACAGATTTTATTAAATCCTGGGGACCATCTCTTATAACCTAGCCATAAAGTAATTTAATTTCAGTTATTTTTCTCAAGTTAACCTCCTATATTCCAGTTTCCACTCTTAAAATATATACATTTAAACAGTTACAATAGTGCATGTACATTTCTGTTCTCGTCCAGTAGAGTACATTGTGGCTACATTTCAAACAACACTCTGCAAATACCCTTTTCAACACATGCATCTGTGCAAGCAGTTTGATATACACATGACATACAATTTTAATACAGTTGTAACGCAAACATCTTATATAAATCATGTTGATATTCACAAATGACATATAATTATTTACAAACTTCCAGCTAGCCGTATCTCCTTTCATCACACTTCTTCACCTCCTTCGAAGACACAAGCTAGTTTTTTCAAGTGACCCTTGAGAAACATTGCTTGAGAGGAATGAGCCTATTTGGGAATACATTACCCCATTTCCTACCTTGACAGTCCATCTGAGTTGGCATTGCTAACCCCACTAAGGTGTTGCACTGTCATATCATATGCCTGCAACCTTAGGCTCCACCTTAGTAACTTGTCATTTTGCTGGCTGGCTGGCTCGATGTAGCCATGTTAAGGTATTGTGGTCTGTAACTACAGTAAAGTTCTTTCCATATAGATAAGGCTGAAGTTTCTGCAGTGCCCATACTAGGCTAGACATTCCTTTTCTACAGCTCCATAGCATTCCTCCCTGAGTTGGAGCCTACAGCTGGGATATACCATTGGTTGCTATTCTCCCTCTGAGGAAACCTGGATGAGTACAGCCCCCACCCCATGGTTTGAAGCTTCCACCGGCACAACAAATTCTTTGCTGTAATCTGGACTGGCTAACACAGGGGGTTCCCCCAAAGCTCCTTTAAGCTTCCGGAATGTCTGCTCACATGCTAGGGTCCACACTACCTTATCTGGCCTGTTTCTCCTTGTCAGGTCTATGAGGGGAGCAGCTATGGAACTATAACTTGGGACAAACTTTCTGTAGTACTCTGCTGTCCTCAGAATGCCTTCATCTGCTTTTTGGTAACAGGGCAAGCCATGCCTGAATGCCTTCCACTTTGGCAGGTTCTGGTCTGATCTTACAACTCCTCATTCTATGTTCCAGGTAGAAAACCTCTGCCATACCCACCTGACACTTACTGGGCTTAATGGTCAACCCTGACCTCTGTAGTCTGCCCAGCACCTCCCTGAAATGCTGAAGGTGCTCTTGCCAGGAGTGGCTGTAGATAACACTATCATCTAGGTAAGCAAGGGTAAAATCTCCTGTTCCTGTTAGGATACAATCTACAAGCCTCTGGAAAGTCACTGGGGCATTTGCCATCCCAAAAGGTATCTTTGTGAACTCATACAAACCAAAAGGACTCACAAAGGCTGACCTCTCTCTAGCGTTGGGAGTCAAGGGCACCTGCCAGTAGCCCTTGGTAAGATCAACAGTGGTAATATATTTAGCCCCACCCAACTGCTCTAGGGCTTCATCTGTCCTAGGCACTGGATAAGCATCTGACTCTGTGTAACTATTTAATTTCCTGTAATCCACACAGAACCTGCTGCTGCCATCCTTCTTTGGTACCAGCACCACTGGGATGGCCCAGGGACTGCTGGACTCCTGGATTACCCCCGTTCCAACATATCCTGTATCTCCTCCCTCAGAATCTGTTTGACTCTCTCATGCACCTTATACGGGGCCTGCCTAATAGGCCTTCGGGGTCCTGTATCCACATGGAGGTACACCCTAGTTTCCCAGTGAACATGTCCCCAAACTCCTGTAACACTGCTCGGATTTCTCAAACCTGGGTAGGGGATAGCTGCTGGGACATTGCTATCCCTTCCACTGATGTGTCAGTCCAAGCTTCACTGAGGAATCAGTCACCAAATCCCCCCCCCAGACTCCTCCTGCCATCCACTACAAATACTTAGCACCAGGGCCTCTCCATCATGGTAAGGTTTCATCATGATAACATGGTACATTTGTGCCCCTGCCTGCTGTCTAGCAGTTCTACCATGTAGTTAAAATAACTGGCCTTCATTACCACTTTGAAGGGTCCCTTCCAAGCTGCCTGCAGCTTATTATGTCTGACAGGAATGAGAACAATAACCTGCTGCCCCACAACTCACTGTCTAGCTCAAGCATTCCTGTCATACAAGACCTTTTCCTGCTGTTGAGCTTCTGCCAGGTTCTCTTTGGCCAAACCCATGAGTTCCCTGTGCCTTGTCTGAGGATTAGGACATATGCCACAACAGACACCTTGTGGGATTTACACTCACCTTCCCACTCATTATGAATCAAAATTTAGAGGTCTGCTCATCCCATGCCCAACAGCAACTCAAAGGGTGAAAACCCTGTGGATTCCTGGGGCACCTCTCTGTAAGCAAACAACAGATGGGGCAAATATTTCTCCCAGTCCCTCTTAAACTGGTATGCAAATGCCCATAGCATGTTCTTTAGTGTAGAGTTTAACCTCTCCACAAGACCATTTGTCTGGGGATGGTAGGGGGTGGTCTTTAGGTGCTTCACCCCACAGTGCTCCCACAGACAAGCCAGCAGGTCTGACATGAAATCAGTACCTCTGTCAGTCAGTATTTCTTATGGGAAACCTACTCTGCTGAAAAATCTCTTACAAAGCATTTACCACCTTTTCTGCCTCAATGGAGGACACAGCCACCACCTCAGGGTATCTGGTAGCATAATCTACTACCACTGGGATATACTTTTTCCCTGTGGAACTTGGGGTATTCAGAGGCCCCACAATATCCATAGCTAAACTTTGAAATGGCTCCTCAATCACAGGCAAAGGCATCAAAGGAGCTATGACCTTGTCTCTTGCCTTGCCTACCTTTTGGCACTGTTTGCAGGTCTTGCAGTACCCTGTTACATCCCTGGAGATTTCAGGTCAATAAAAGTTCTGCATAATACGTCTCTTGGTATGCTTTATGCCGCAATAACCTGCAAAGCAAATGTCATGGGCTATGGCTAGAAATGCCAGACAGTAGGCTCTGAGCACTGCCAAATGCTGTATTGCCTCACCCTCTAGCCCTCCCTCAGGGGTCCACTCTCTATACAGTAACCCTTTGTCGCAGTATACAGATTCCCTCTTTCCCTGAGAATCAGGCACCTCCCTGGCTACCTCCCTAAAGCCTTGTAATGTATGGTCTGATACCTGAGCCTGTCTCAACTCTCTCTTTGCAATCCTTCCCAGCACCCCTTCCACGGATAGTCTGGTATCCTCTGACAGCAGTGCCTCACTGTCAGCTTGGGTACTACTACTCACCTATGTCCTTGCAGTCACTCTTTCTCAGGCAACATCAGTACCCAACAGCAGCTGTGCTTCACCTTCAATATCACTGTTACAGGGTAGCTCCTTCCCCGAAGATGCTACCTCCCCAGTCCTTGCTTCAAATGTGTGGTCTGTCTAGGTCCTCCCAGGCTAACAGACAAACATGCTTGTCTCCAAGCCTGACTGGGTGTAACTGCATGCACACAAGGTACTGCATTATCAAAATCATTCTCTATCAGGACATCTGCAGGGATATCCTCAAACACACCTACTTGCTTGCTTCCATTTCCACCCTCCCAGTCAAGGTGAACCCTAGCCAAAGGTATTTGGAATGGGGTCCCTCCAAAAACTCTGACTGGAGTAGACTGCCCAAGCAAGTAGCATTCCTCTTTAACCATTGCAGGCTTCACAATGGTTGGGTCAGAGGCTGTGTCTCTCTTAGCAGTGGCCTGTTTCCCATGTACTAAGTTAGGATATAACCACATGTGGTAGTTTGGTACCCTTGTTGTCTCCTGACAACTTAATGTTGGCATTCTGTTATTCCCACTTACTGACTCCCCCCATCTTTTCTTCCCCAGTTTGCCTCTGTGGACATCTATATCCTACAAGGCTCCAGTGGTTACATTTAAAACAATTAACCCTTGATCCTGGCCATGTACCTGAACTAGTAGCTTCCCCTGTTACTGGCAAACTCTGTTGGGCCAATTTAGGCTGCTCACCATGGTTTCCTTAGACCCATGTGCAGCACCAGGTATCCCTTTCCTGTGCAGTGATACCCTGATTGCTAAGTACCGGTCTCACTTTTCCCCCAACTCATCTGCGGTGTTAAATTCTCTATCAGCCAACCAGATTCTTATGTCCTCAGGCAAAGTGCTAAGGGCTTGTTCCCTCACCAAAAGGTCTGACAGCCCTTCAAAAGTGGTGACTTGACACCCACTCACCCATCTACGAAAATAAGTGCTTAGTTCAGCAACATATTCATACATACTTTCGTCTACCTTGCGTCTATGATCTCAAAACTTTTTTTTCTATAAGCTTCAAGTGTTAACTGAAAACACTCTATTAAAGAATTTTTAATGGTATTATAATTTAAGCAATCAGTATCAGACAATTTACTTACAGCAGTTACAGCTTTACCATGGAGTAAGGAAGTCAGAAACCATACTCAGAGCCCTTGGTCAAGATTATACTGTTTACAAACCATTTCAAACATATGAATAAAACTAATAAAATTATCATCCTCTGTAAATTGTGGAAGACATTTACTGACCTTTACTGCTTCTGGGGTTTGGTTATTCCCTTCCCCATTACCTGCATGATCCTGGAGAAGAGTCAGTATCTCCTTTACATGTTGCCTCTGCCTCTCATTTTCTTCAGCTTCCAAATGCTGCAGTCACCCTGTTGATTCTGCTTCAACCTCCAAACACCGCAGTCTCTATGCTGATTCTGTTTCCAAACATCAGGCATCCAGTTCAAGTCTCTAACTCCAGACAGATTTATAAGTCCTCTGAAGCAAAGTTGAACTGCCTATTTTCTGAGGGTTGTACATTCCCAAGGCCAGTCTGGTTGTTCCGGTTCCTGGTCTATGATGCAGCTGTGGTTAAGGCTGCAATAATTTCTTCTTTAGTCAGGTTAGCATGCCCCAGTCCTTTGGCTTGGTACACCTCGGCCAACCGGTTCCTTGTCAGCTTGCCATAATTCTCTGCTGACATCCTTGCCTGCTCTCCCTGACTAAGTTAACAAAAAATAAATAAAACTATTGTGATACAAAACTCTGAATGTCTACTGTGTGGCTGCTTGACAGTACAAATACCTTCTTTAGTGATCACTGTTTACAGGCTACAGGAGTTCAATATCCACACCACTGAATCCCAATATGTGATGTGGTGATCCCACCACTGCCAGCCAATATGTGATAACCCAACACTGGACTAGTAATCAAGGAGCCTCAATCCACACCACTGGCAACATTGGGGGACATTCATTGGGAGGATTTCCAAATGCAACTCTCTGCATCAAGTGAAATTTCCCTTAAGAGCACACAGATACCACAGTCAGTGGGTCTGATTTCTCACTCTTTTTCCAGATCCCCAATAAGACTCCCCACTGGCACAGTTATAGAGTTCAGATCTCAGCTGAGTCACCAAGCTAAGACCTCCAACACCCTCTCTGTCCAACCAGTACTTTGTGTCCCTGCCCAAGTAGCTGACAAACACACTCTTTGAGGTTTGATTTACACATACACACAACTGGGAAAAGCTAGCACAGGTTTACTAGCTATGCCCCCTTATATCCAGACTATAAGGTAGTTACCACTGCCACCAGTCAACAACATATCAGCTATTTTAAGGCCCTTACCAAAGGGTGTCCAATCTTACTGTGTGATATTAATATTAATATTGATACAAATGGTAGGTTGACCAATAGCAAGGCTATTAGGAGTGGCCCACAAAGTGTCACCAAATAAATATGCAAGTACTCTCAAAACTTAAATATCTCTACACAGATCAGACACAATCAAAGGTTTAAATATGTTTAATAATAAATAATAAAAGAACAAGACAATACTAAATATATAGTCACAGTGACATCAGAGTTCAAAACCACAGGAAATATTTAAAACAACATCGCAGGATAGTCTCAAATAAATAAAGAACAATATCTAAACTAAGCTTCACTATATTCCTGACTGAATTTAAGAGAATTATACTATAATCTAAGAACTTACTAATAGAGCAAGGCAGATATGTTGAATGGGTCTTGCAGCTGTTGTCAGGTCCAAAACAGAATACAGAATGCTCTCTCTCACTAAGAGACTTCTCAAATTAATATCACAAATATTACTGCTGGGATAACTTGCAGAATGACATCATTTTTTGTCATCTGACTGCTAGTTGCCAGGCCAGACAACCATTGAAGCTGGCAGTATTTAGCATCTACCTGTAAAAACATACAGACAAGGGGTTCTCTTCAGATCTCTGGCAGATGCTGGAAGCCATAAAACAATTGCATTCCTTCATGCTTTCAAGAATTGTAATTACTTCATCCTAAAAACAATACAGGAAGTTTCCTAGTATAAACACTGTGTCTCTTGCTGTATTGAAAACTGAAAGATACCATCTTTTATGGCCTAGCCATAAAGTAACTTAATTTCAGTTATTTTTCTCAAGTTAACCTTCTGTATTCCAGTTTCCACTGTTAAAATATACACATTTAAACAGTTGCAATAGTGATGTACATTTCTGTTCTCTTCCAGTACAGCACACTGTGGCTACATTTCAAATAGCACTCAGCAAATACCCTTTTCAACACAAGCCTGTACAAGCAGTTTGATATACACATCATACAGTTCTAATACAGTTGTAACACAAGCATCGTATATAAATTTTGTCGATATTCACAAATGACATATAATTATTTACAAAATTCCAGGTAGCTGTTCTGGCAGTATCACACAGACCTGGTTAAAATAAACAAAACACTGATGGAGTATTTCAACACAAACAACAAAAGGCTGGAAAAATGGAAGAAGCTTTAAACAGATATTCAGATGAGATGATAAAACTGCAAAACTCAGAGGTTGAAATGAAGAAAAGGCTGGCTGTATACGAGACTGCTCAGGAAGAGATGTTTCAAAAATAATATAATTAGAGCACAGAGCACACAGGGAAAACTTGAGATTTTCAGCTATACCAGAGAAGCTGAAAGGAACAGACTGCATTAATTTTATGAAAGCACAAATAAGCAACTGGACTGGTATTCCACAGCAGGAGTTCTTAGTTGAAAGGGCACATCATGTATATGCTCCAAACCTGGCTATAATAAAGCAACCTAGACCCTTAATAATAAAGATGCAATCCTACCAGCAGAAGGAGTTGATTCTGACAAAACTGTGGCAGAAGGACAATGTACTAAATGTGGAAGACAGCAGGATATTTGTGGAGAATGATTTCTCATTGTACACCAGACAGTAGAGGAGCAAATTTATTCCACTATTCAGGGAATGTCAAGATGCAGGTGTGAGATTCAAACTGCTGTACCCAGCTGTCTTCAAGGTATTCTTCAATGGAGGGGCAACATAATTTTTTGATGAAGTACATGTTAAGGAGGAAATACCAAAGTTTGTCGAACAAAAAGTAAGTCGAGAAACAGAAGGAAATTCTGCTTCTTGTTCTTCTGGTAATAAAGACCACAGAGGGACTGGGGCTGTACCTGTGAAACCTTTATAAATATTTCAATTGAAATGTTGGAGAGAAGGAAAGGAGCATGAGAGTAGACTAGGAGAATACAGAATGCATCGGAAATGAAGCAGAGACAGGATTTCAGAGACGAACAGTAATAAAACCAGTAACTTAATATGGGATTACAATGCAATAATTATATTTATGAAATATGACAGAACAAGAAAATCTGGAAATATTAGAGTTTTTCAAAATTTGTTGGACTCTAAAGCATATGCCCCACTTCATGGCATGTTTGGAAATGTGCTTTGGGGAAGGGAAATGACAGAAAAAGTTAACTGTAAGTAAAGATTATTTTTATTTAATAGTACCAATTTAGTGGCATGTGGTTTTCTTTACATGCTATAAAGTTTTGTTTCAGTTATTAAGTATAATGGAAAATGTAAACAGCCGCTGCTGTTCTTCTTTTTCTTTCTCCCTTCTCCTTCTCCCTTTCTTCTTGTTAAGTTTTAAGAAATGTAGGCACTGTGATATAAAAAAAAACCTAGTTAAAAACCATGATAAAAGAAAAGTGAATGTGTTTTTTTTCTCATTCTTGTATGGGGAATGACTGGATTAAAGACCTTAGATTGATTTAATAACAAGTTTTAAGAGGGAGCAAGTAAATGAAAAAGAACACTGAATATTATGAAGCTTTTTTTTCCTAGCAAATACATGTATGTTTAGTAACAATTCTGCAGCTGGTCTTCATGTTTCCATGGAAACAATCTGATAAAGAGAAATTGGCTGCCTGGTTCTCATGTCTCCATGGAAACAATCTGTTAGAAAGTGGCTACAGTCTAGTGGAGAGTGATTTGCTGGGAGAAAAAAGAAAACAGAAACTGGCTAAGAGATAATGTGCTCTGACAGCATTCAGGGGCTTTCCCAAGGTAGTTAGTGTTCTCTGAAAACCTTCAGGGGGTCTCCCAGGGTAGCTAATGTTCTCTGAAAACATTCAGAGGTTTTGCCAGCTGGGAGAGCTATAAAGATAAGACAAAACCAATCAGCACTTAATAGAAGCACAGGCTGCACCATGCATCATAGCATGGACAACCTTTCTTTTAGGTTAACTCAAGCCTGTGAGTGTGGCTATCAGTTTTGAACATTTGTTCCTATTTGGAGGGTAAAACTTCAATATTTAAAGGTGTATATAGTTTTGTATGCTAGTAGTACGTTAATAATTTTAGGGGGTATTGGGGTATGTCTGTTTTTTTGTTTGAGGGCTTTCAATAAAACAAAAATGTTATAAGATGTGACATAGGCTCAAATGGATATGACAGGAAACAACTGTACAAAAGTTCAACCTGCCAAACAGTGTATGCATGTAACACAAAAGCGGGAACTAGACATTTAACAAAAAAGATGTTATACAATGAAAGGTGACAATAATAACTTTTTAATACAATGATGCTTTCATTAATGCTTTTAAATGTAAATGGCCTCAAAGATAAATACAAATGAAAAAGAGTGAACTATATTAAAAAATTTAGAGTGCAAATACCTATGTTACAAGACACACACTTAGAAAGAACTGAACATGCAAATTTGATAAAGAAAGTTCTTCAGACGGGTTATTCAACTGAATACCTGGGACAAAGAAAAAGAGGTGTATTTATATTAATTGCAAGAGGAGCTCCAATAGTGATAGAAGAGGATACAAAGATAATAACGACATATTTATAGTGTTAAGGGGCTACTGGTAAGGGAGGAGGATTACACTGGCATGTATTTACATTCCACCTAAACTGCTATAATGGAGCTTAAAAAAATTCTGGGAGAAATAATCAGTTGTCAGCAAACAATATTACTTATAGGTGGGGAGTGGAATTTGCTTTGCAGCAGTGAGGATGTGTTTGGGGGGCCCAGAAGGGAAAATATAACAAAGGATGGTAGACTTTTGAAGAAATTTATGAAAATATTTGGCATGGAAGATGCAAATTCAGTAATAGGAGTTTGGTGTGAATTTACATATTACTCCACAAGATATAAAAACTAGGCTATGATAGACAGGATTTACATTTCACAGGAACATGTGCATTTAATTGAAGGTCTTGATACTCACCCAATAACTATTTTAGATTATGTGCCAATAATAGCTAAAATAAAAACAGGTAATGAAATAAAAATGAGACATTGGCGCTTTACCACCTATCTGTTGAAAAGAGAGGAATTTAAGGAATAGGTAGTGGCAATTATTCAGGAGCTATTAGACTATATAGAAATTTCTTCTGAAAATACAAATAGGGAGTGGGATAAAATTACCGTGGAGTTTAAAAATAGGATGGAAATAAAAGAAAGGGAGCTATGATTAAGAAGTAACAAGAATTACTTAGAGGGACTGACAAATGTTAAAGTACTGCAGAACAGGGGGAATCTCACAGAATAAGAAGACGATCAACTGCCGAATGCTAGCCAGAAAATAAGGGATTACCTCAATAATATGCAAGAGCTTAGAAGGATTCCTGTTAAGTAAATGTTTTTTGATAATACCAGTACAGCACAAAAACTTTTAGCACAATGACTCAGGCAACAGAAAGTAGAAAGGGCTGTCGCCAGACTTAGGGATCTTATAACAAGGAAGGCTAGAAGAGATCCTGTAAGGGTATTAGAAATATTTAGGAAATTCTATGAGAGTCGCTATAAAGCAGAGAAATATGAACATCAAGAAAATATACACATGGAAATGTTAATGGAAGTATTAAATAAGCCAGGGTTAGAGGTAGATGAGACTCAATTACTAATGGTTAGGATAGGAGGAGAAGAGATAAAAATGTGATGTATAATCAATCTACAGGAAAGTCCACAGGAATAGATGATATTCCTGTGGAAGTCTGGAAGCTAGGAGGAAAAAACTGATAAAGATCTGGAAGGTTTTGTTTAATAGTATCTTAAGAGGAGGAGAAGTACCAGTGTCCTAGAAGAAAGCAGAGGTAGCTGAAATACCTAAAGAGGGTAAAGATCCATCAGATCCAGCTTCATACAGGCTCATTTCAATCCGAAACCATGATTATAAAGTGTTCATGTCCATAATGGCTAAAAGAATGGCACAAGTAATGCCAAAACTGATAGCTATGGATCAATGTGGTTTTGTGAAGGGGAGGCAAACATTGACAACATTAACAGAACATCGATGATCCAGACAGAAGCAGAATGTAAGAAAATATCATTGTTGGTGGTGGGTCTTGATGCAGAGAAAGCATTTAACAGAGAAAGCTGGGACTTTATGAGCAGGGCAATGAAAGCATTTGCATTTCCTCAAAAAAAATTATATGGTTGAATAGGAAGAAATATGCGGGATTGGAGGTGGAAATTAAAGTGGGTAGGGTCCTCTCTGACAATTTCTGCTTGAGCAGAGGAACCAGGCAGGAATGTCCTCTTTCCCTTTTATTATTTGCATTATATTTGGAACCACTGCCAAAGAAAATAAGGGATTCAGAAATTCAATGATAGAACTGGTATGGTAGTCAAGAAAAGCTGGCTTTATTTGCAGATCATATTATTTTACACCTGACAAAACCAAAAAAAGACATTACAGTGTTGTGAAACATTCTGAGACAGTTTCAGATCTTTTTGGGATACAAAATTAATGAAGCTAAAACAAAGGCAATAGCGGTAAATTATGTACCCACACATGAACTGATTCAGAATACCCAAACTTATGGGGACATGATAAAATGAAGTATTTATGAGTATGGATTAAAACTGATTCTAGTGTGGCACCCAAGGATATGTGGGAAGTTACTAAACAAAAGATAATACAAAAACTGAGAAAATGGAAGCTTTTTATATGGATTTGACAGTAAGATATAAGCAGTTAGACTGTAGGACTTTTCTGGGAGGGGAAGATGGCAAGAGTCAAGTGGGATAAGATGATTCTTTCAGTAGAACATGGCGGACTGGGATTACCCAATTTGAAGTGGTATTTCAGAGCTACACAGTTAACATTCCTATACATAGCACAAGCAGAAAACTATAGTTCAAAGTGGAAAGGGTTGATGACGAAACAGGGGAGAAGCTCAAGAAATAAGGAGAGACTGGGATTTTGGATGCAGGCCTTTAAGGAGAATAGCAATACTCATATAGAATGTTATATCCATAAAGTAGAAGAAAGTATTCTAAGAACTAAACCAACACGGGAATGGCGAAAGGAGATTCTGCCGATAGGGATGACTGAATTAGGGATACAGACAATAGGCAAGAGAGGGCTGGAATTTACTGGAGAAAACTGGCAAAGGAACCAAGGAATTAGGAGCAAATAACTAGAGAGGGAAAGATGATAGAATGGGAAGATGCCAACAATTTATTTGGACTGCAGGTTAGAGACTGCCTTCCCTATCAGGGATTGATCTCCGAGTATAGGCAAAGAGAAAGAAATAAGGCAGGGTTTTAAATGAAAGACCAACACTGGTAGAGTTTTTAATAGAATCTAGAATAGAAGCTGCCATTAAAAAGGAATAATTAGTAGAGCATATAAAATACTGCATGATAGCTATAAGAATCAGTCACAGGAGGTTAGAAAGGAATGGAAAGAGAGATTGGATAAGCGATTCATAAAAAAAAAAAAAAAAAAAAAAAAACAATGGGAGGATATATGTATGTTTCCTAAATATGCAACAAAATCTAGAATATTTCGGATTTTTGCCTGAAAATGTTTACATAGCTATTTTATAACCCAAGTAGACTCCAGAGAATTCTCCTCAGGCAGACCGCAAATGTTGGAGGTGTGAAGGAGAAGAAACAGGTAGATGGGAACATATTTTCTGGGAGTGCAGTGAGTTGGCAGACTTTAAATATTCCCTGTGGGATGCGGGCAGATTGGTCTGATGAAGGAGATAATTTTTCTGCGCTGTGAAACAGAATCAGAATTGCCTAGACATGGTAAGGCCTTGCTGTGTCTAATAATGATGGCTGCCAAAAAAGCAATTACTAGAAAATGGAAATCAAAATCTTAACCAACTATACTGGAAGTAGTGAATATAGTAACAGAGATACAACAACTGGAAATGAGATCTTTAGAAAAGGGTAGGAGCAAACTAAATAGGAAAAATATAGGAAATGTGGGAATAATACATAGACGGGAGGAATGAGGTTTAAAGGAAAGCAGGACTTAAATGAGCTATGTAATGTTTGACTGAAAATGACTGGGTAGATTATAAGTGATGTATAATGTTTGCAACTGGAAGTGTGTCACTATGGTTTGTGATGTAAAATGCTTGCAACTAGGATTATGTCGGTGTGATTTGTTTCATTTACATATAAATGTATGGTTGCCTATGTAGTAAGTGATGATTTAATAAAGATATTTATTGTTTAAAAAAGTCAGGAATTGAATAATTTATGTAATATTGCTTACAATGTATAATATATAGCAATATATGTATAATGTTTGCTATGTTAATATAGTCTGATTACTTTTATATTAATGTAAATTTGCCTGTGTCACAAGTGATAATTCAATAAAGGTGTTTGAAAAAAAAAAACATTCAGGCATACAGCACTGTAGATGGAAAGATACTATGAAGTCAATATGCAGGCAGTCACTACACAGTTCCCTACCACTTATCACTGCCTCCCACGTGCTCTAACCTGTTTCTTCTCTTCTTCAACCTTTCCACAGGTTCATACTCTACCATCCACTAAAGGAGGAAATTGCAGAGACCAACATAACTAAGTCCTCTCAACACAGTACTAAATGTGATCTTCCAATCTGCCAGTCATACAACTTCCTTCTTCCATAACCCCTCTCTCCTCTTTTTTTTAAATTATGAGTACAGTTCATGCTCCCTGTACAAATGTTAAGGGGCTATGAGTCCCCACATACAGTGGATATAAGAAGTTTACACACCCCTGTTAAAATGCCAGTTTTTCTGTGATATAAAAAATGAGACCACAATAAATAATTTCAAAACTTTTCCGACCTTTAATGTGACCTTTAACCTGTACAATTCAATTGAAAAACAAACAAATCTGTTAGGGGAAAAATATACAAAATAAAAACAAGGCAATAAGCTGGTTTTATAAGTTTGCACACCCTTAAACTAATACTTTGTTGAAGCACCTTTTGAATAAGATTTTTGAGGCCACTGATCTTTTTAGTTATGAGTTTCTGAAGTCTCTCAAGTTGAGTGATATGTTTAGACAAATACAAGCCAAAAGATGCATTACATTCAATAATGGGTTTCATGAGATAGGAGTAAAGGGGAATTAAGACATTTTCGGATCTAGTGAAGATGCCTTTGGAAGTTAGATAAGCCATATAGAAGGCTTTCCAAACTACTGTGGAGACAAGATGGTCAAATGATAAGGAATTATCAACAAGAGTGCCTAAATCTGTTACAACAATGACTGATTGGAGGAGTGTGTCACCTACATGGTATGTGAAAATTTTGTTTATCAAAATGAACTATGCTGCATTTTTTTCACATTTAATTTGAGACCATTGCTTTGCACCAATTGTTAATATAGTCTAACCTATTAAAACAAAAAAGGCGAACCAGGAACAACTGCAGACCACCGATTTATTTGTTTATTTAACCAAAATTGTACTAAGTGCTTTCACCCACACACATCAGGGCATCTTCAGAGTACTGACAATCCTTGTGTTGAACCTCTTTTTAAATCCTTATGTAAATTAGATAATTGAACAATTAAACAATTAAACAATTAAACAAATTATTACCTACGCAGTTAAAAATTCTTAAAGGTACAATCAGCAAAAAAGAACATAAACAGCCAGGACTTGTGCAAACTTGTTAATTTGTAAATGTAATAAAACCTTCTTGTCAAAAACTATGTATATGTATATGTAATACCAATAAATAAAAGTAAAAATACATATATAAATATCTAGATAATAGTATAAATCTAAATAATTATTAAATATAAACAATTGTTATACAATCCAGCATAAAATCATTCATTAAAAAATTTCCTAACATTAAAATTCATATTGTTATACAAAATATTTAAAACATTAACAAAGAATGTTTATGGCAATTACGGCTAAATGCAAGTTCTAGCCCTGGTATTAACGAACATATTTCTATATCAAGTATACTAAAGTACAAGTCTCAATTTATTTGATCTTGTATGTATTAGGTTAACATCTGATAATTTAATGTTTTAAATATTTTGTATAACAATATGAATTTTAATGTTAGGAAATTTGATGTGTGTGGGTGAAAGCGCTTAGTACAATTTTGGTTAAATAAACAAATAAATCGGTGGTCTGCAGTTGTTCCTGGTTCGCTTTTTTTGTTTTACTAGTTCTGGAAGTTTGTTTATAGTGTAACCTATGTTGGAGCAGTTGTGAGCCAGTGGAAGATCACATAACAACACACAAATTACAGTTAACTGCAAACTTAGATAATCATATGTCAGGAGTACTGGCCTGAAGGTCTGAAAAATTGATACCAAATAGGACAGGGCCCAGCAGTGAGCCCAGTCGTATACAACTAATGACAGTTGCTTACCAAAGTGGCACTTGTGATTCGTACCACATGGGTACTGTCAAACAACTAGATAGCTATCCACTGCACAATATAAGAATTTCCATTCAAATTTACATGTCTGTCAATAATGACTACATGGAGAATACTGCCAAAGGCCTTGGCCAGGTCCAAATATGCTGTAATACTCCATAACTGCTATCCACTGCGTTAGTTGCTTTTTCAAAGAAATTAATGAGGTTAAAGAGGCAGGAACTTCCTTTGACAAAGCCAAACTAGTGATGGCCCACAATTAAGAGAATTTCAATGTTCATGTTAATGATGTCTGAGAAAATACTTCCCACAGCGTTACATATAAACTATAATCTGTAGTTACCAGGGTCTGGGGTTGGGCCATCCTTGTGTAATGTCATTACAATGTTTGTTTGTTTTTTTGTTTCAGGAATGTAGCCAGTGGAGAGGCCTAGATTAAAAAGATTAAATAAGGTTTCAGATAAGCCATTTTTCAGGCAACTTGGTATATTATCAGGACTCATGTAAGAGGTGTTCTTAGCTTTTGAGAAGGCTGAGAGAATTTGTTCCAAATACCAACACTGCCACATAATTGCCAGTACGTCTGAAGTTGTGATAGGCATTATACCCAGAAACAGAGGGATTGCCTTCATTTCTCTAAAACTATGTCTATGTAATTACACATATATGAATGTGTTTAGTTATAGAAGAACCTCAAGTTTGGGGTCTTTGTGTTAAGTCGTCTGGCACTAAGTACTGCCACAATTATGTATTCCAAATTAGAATTTACTAAGTTGTAATGTCCATTACATGGACTATTCCTAAAAAAGGTAGTTTGGTGACAGCAAAGAACAAAATATGAAAGCACTAGTAAGACAGGTACAGACCATCCCTGGCAAAACAGACGGACTTGTTAGGCATCATATCCCAAGCTGAGACATACTGGATCCCTCTATAATGGCAATAGCTACACAGGTAATTATTAAAGACAATTATCTTGTCTTTGAATCTCGAGTTCACAGTTATCCATGCATTTGTTAGTCTTTGACATATCCCTGCTATACAGAACAGGGTTTATTATTCACATAATTACTATCAGGTGCTATTCCTCAGATTCTTTCTCATAATTAATCTTTCATTACGCTTCCTTTAATAAATGCACAATCTTGCACATCGTGGCAATGAACCTCAGCTACAACATTGTGTTACGTTCTGAACTGAAGAACTCTGAACTTACAAAGGCAATGGGAGACACTTTCCCTCTTTCTCTAGTAAATATAACCTGCGTCCAGATCTATGTACCTTACAGGAAGCCATGTGTGTGTATAGCAGTGAATAAGAAACTACTAAAAAAAATCACCTGAATAAAACAGCAGTATGGACTATATGTCTACATGTGACTTGTAAGGCACAATCTTTATAAAGTTGTGCATGACTCTTGCCCTTCAAAAGTATGGAAAGGGGAAAATAAAAGTAAAAAAAAAAACTGCTTGAACAGCTGTCAAATTGCTAGCACATCAAAGCCAAGTTTCTGCAAACTGAAAGGTTCAACCCACAGCCAGACTATTTCTTAAACATTTCACTTATATATGGTAGATTTGGGGCAAAACTGCATGCCTAAGGCTTCTCAAACTATGGTTCTGAATCAGAAGAAATGCTATTTGTGCAAACTAAATGAGGAATATACTCAAGTCCACTAAAGGAACATGTTAACTGCTTATGTGCTTTGTATCAGGCAGTATGCAGCAGCAGAAATAATGAATAACACTAATGGGGAATGCAGTATCATACAAAAACAAAAACTAGGAAACAGTAGCTATTGATCTGAAAAAAAGTAACAGTCAGAGGAGACAGATTCCTGGTTCTGCGCCAAAAGTAAATTTTAATGAAGTGAACCTTCTCATAACTTGATTCTTCTTGAACCTTGACCCACTGAGGCTTTTATTTCATTTTATTTTTTTTGGCAAACAAAGCCATTGTTCCACTGTTATTTAACATATTATTTATATTGCCACATAGTTCCTGGCAAAATGATCGCAGACACAATTTACTTAAAATATTTACACTTCTTTAAATAAAAGGCTTTTCTTTTTGAAAAGTTTAACTTGGTAGTGAGAGGGAAAAGTCAGGATTTCGGTTGCTAAAATATATTTCTAGCAGTTCCCCTGCAAAGAACTGTGGCCTGCTTAAGACTCTGCAAAATACTTAAGGGAAAAAAAACAAGCCAAACACCACAAGGAAGAGTGAAACTAATGGATTAGATAGCAAACATAAATAATAAGAAAAAGAATGAATATAAAGTAATATACGATAAAGAAAAAACGTAGTAGGAAGTGATCTTGAAAGAAAACAGAAACTGGATCATTGACTCTTGACCTATGAAGCCAAAGAGTTATAAGCTAAACAGAAAACTCAAAATCATATTCAAAAATTGTGAAGGAAATGTTTGAGATAAGGAAATAAACTGACAGCAATATACAGGATTATGATTAGATTTCCAATGATAACCAACTTATGTGTTTGAAACACGTATGCCAAGAAATTTACTTCAAGCATGCCTGCTGATAATAAAAAATGGATTATGGTTAGAGATTTGATTATAACTCTTTCTAGTTCACAGAGCTTTATCAGCTCCATCTATTATTACCTGTTACAGAAAAGAAAAGGGCCATGATATGTTTCAAAGAGTTTGATAGCTGGTCACACTTTAGCACTGCCAAAGAGATAGCAAGCAGAAACAATGTGTCTTTGTGAAGGTTGAAAAGCTTTAAAAGCTGATAGACACTTAATTCTGCCACACTTTCTGTTTATAAATTTAGCACAGCAAAGTATCTAACATATTTTAAAGCTCTTTTACTTTCTGCTTCTGTTCTTGCCAGTCAGCACTATCTGTTGTTAGTCCCTGGCTTAAGACCTGATCTTAAGAGAATTTAGGTGTGCTTAACAAGCTTCTTTAGGTACTGTTAAGATCAGGTTTCGCTCCATAGACTAATGAAACGTGCTTAACTTACAGGGTTATGATCAGGTCTCTGATCTTAACCATGTTATGACGTATTCGAGACATGGACACCAAGAAAATTGTCTGGAGAGGAAAGCTTGAGGTGAATCTTGGTGTCCATGTCAAGCACATATGATAACTGATTAGCACTGGTGAGACCCGATCATAATTCTTTGTAGTGCATGGCGTTTTATCGACTTCATGTACTATCAGTTACTAAAAGAAAAAAAAAGTGTTTTACCACTTTTGGTAAAGCACTTCGTGAGTGCTGTTACATGGACAGTAAGTAAACATAAGTGGAAGAAAAAGTCAAGGCCGGTTTATTTAGTTAAATAAATTAATTATAGACTGACATAGGTTCATAGGTTCATAGGTAGAGGCCTATACAAATATTCCCTGGCTATTTATTTCCCCCCATATTACAACAATTTCCTGGCTATTTCTTCATTATTTTCCTCCTTCCTGGGGTGGGGTCTTTCTTTGACTGATCCGTGGTGAATTCCTTCTCCCATCCAATCAGGAAATTTCAACACTCTGCTTGACATGTCTTGACATGTATGGGCAGAGACATGTATCTGCTGGGTCCATCTGGGTCTGTTCTGTCTCTGGTGTTGGACCTATGATTTTTTTGATTTTTTGAGCCTAGAGGTGGATCCCTGAGCCTTGGGCTCTGAGGATTGGGATTTCAACACAGCTCTGGGTGTACTATGTCCAACATGGCTGGCCTTGAGATTGCCAGAGAGTAAGTGAACGAGACCGATAGATAGCAGACGGTTTTTTTAATTTAGGGGTCACTGCAGGCATCCTAGGCCTGGGCATCTGCTCTTAGAGTTTAGTGAGGTATTTCTGAGGAGTTTGTTGTTGTTGTGTTTGATGAGAGAGTACATACCAACCATTGTATTCTATAATGGGTCTAATGATGAGTACAGTGGGACAATGACCAGACCTTTTTTTTTTGGAAAGCCCTTCATGATGATGTGGTGTATGAGGATAGATTTTTCCTTGACTTGTTGTATGTGGTGTGGTTATCGAGACCAGACCACTGTCCACCTGTGTCCCTAAGTCTTATCACATCACACTTGTGTTGTTGGTACTGCACCTATATGGTAATTTCATGATACATGTTTTTCCCAAAGGAAGATACAATACATTTCTTGGCATTGAGCTTGAGCCATGGCTCTGGCACCAAGCATCTGTTTCTGTAAGGCCCTTTTGTAGAGTATCCACATCATTTGGGGATTCAATAATGATTGAATCTGCAAACATCCCAGAATGAAAATATGAGGCAAGATATTTAGGGATATAGATGTGTACTAGGCTAATGGCCCTGGAGCCTTTACAAGCCTAGACTATAGGATTACCATGGCATCATGCTACCTGACCTTAGTTCCCACTGCCTCTGTCACGTAGAGCCACTGGAGTGATCCCCAGGATGCATTTTAAATAATCAATGCTGCCAAGTCTCGAACCCAGGACCCCGTACACTACAGTTAGAGCAATGTACCACTACACTGTTTAAGCTGGGATGTCCCTTCCGTGAGACCCAACTGTAGCAGCTTTCAGGGGCGTGTAACAACTGCTACACACCTCTGAAAGAGTTGCTATGGTCAGGTCTCATACTACAGCAGCACATTACAGGTTTATCTTTTTCAGATTTCAGCGCATAACCACGGCATTTAAACAAAAACAAAATGCAACAAGTCCAATCGGATGTGTAATCTCCCATAGATTTATTGTAAAAAAACACTCAAACTAATCACTTTCGTCCCTTTATCTTTTCATGGGATTTCTTCAGTGTTGATGTTGTCTTTCGGCTTTTCCCGGTTAGGGGTCGCCACAGCGAAACTCTGGTCCGCTAATGATTGGCAATAGATTTTCACGAACACCGAGGTGCCAGCTTGACGTTCAACCTTCAATGAAGGCACGCCCATTTACGCATGTCTTTCGAACGCCCACCCAACTGCGGGGAGGACATGCAGACTCCACACAGAAGGCACTTCCCGCACTCCAGCCGAGAATTGAATGGGAGAACCTCTTGCTGTGAGGCAACAACGCTACAGCTGCACCACCGCGGAAAAATAAAAATATTACTGTTACAGTCTTATATGGATAAGCACCCATCTCACCAAGATCACATGATTAACGTCTAACAAGAACATTTAAAGAAACCACGTTCTTAAAATCTATATTACCACAGTACAACATTGTCCTTTGTGTAACACTTATAAAAACTACCACCATCATTTAATTGTACAAATTATCACTGTGATACACTCCAGACATAAAATAACTTGTCTGAATTTATAAACTCAACAATAATTAGTAAAAGATAACAAATAATAATTGAACAATATTTGTATTCATCATCCTACACAGCTTAAAAAAACATAAAATTCTTAAAGGATGGTGGCCCTACATTTCAAAACATTAACTACAGAAATATAATAATTTCTTCCTGGCTTCACACTAGCATTTAACCTCAACTGTCATGCCAGTTATTTGCATTCCAGCAATGTTTCAATGTTACCAACCCTTTGGTTCTGATAGACCATTATCTATAATAAAAAATAAATACATTTATTAGATGCACTGCTGCTGGCCCCATGTTTACTCAAAGAACTGGCTAAAGTCTTCCTGTTAATGTCATGATTATGACCTTTTATTCTATCCTTTAGTTTCCTAGATGTTTTCCTCACATAAAAAGCCAGGCAGGAGGTACAAGCTGCAGTCAATCAAAGCTAATAAAGTAGGAACAATCCTGTTTACCCTTAAATGTTTAGAGGATACTGTCATTATCTAGAACAGAACCCACTAAGCCTGGCAATTTTTAGTTTGCTTGCTCCAGCTGTCAGTATGCTCATTTCATGTGGTAAAATTGCTGACAAGTTCCCTAAAGTGTCACTCTGTACATCCAATGCAAAATTTCCCCTCGCTCTGAAAAAAAAAGAAGCATACTGGCCATGGTTTGAAAATTTAAAGCTACCACATTTTTGGAAGTGCCAGAAAAGGTGCTTGCACTGTGATTTTTGAGTCAGAATACTGAATTTTCTTAAACCTTCCTCAACTCATTCACTCCAATGAAGCTCAGGATGTCTGCACTGCAACTTCCAATGAGCAGAGCCTAAGCCTTTTGCTAAAATCAAATTACGCCCTCACATTTCAAACAAATGTTGATATTTCTGGAACCACAGGGGTTATGAAAGAAGTATAAATGGTAAACTCTTCAGCACAAACTATTTTTACAGTGCTAGTATTCTTTAGGTTCTGTAGCCTCACAGTAAGACGCTGTCCGGTTCGATTCTCAGCTAGAGCGTCTTCTGCGTGGAGACATGCGTGAATGGGCGTACCTTCGTTGAAGGTTGTGCATCAGGGCTGGTAACTCGGCATATAAAAATCAACTACCAGTCATTAGCAGACCGGAGTTCCGCTGCGGCGACCCCTAACCGGGAAAAGCCGAAAGACACAAACAAAGTATTCTTTAGGTTCTAGGGTAAACTGAACTTTTAAGTCACAGTAAACACAGTAACTATTTCAAACTTACAATATCTCAGCAACTATTCAAGTTACACACATACTGTCAGCAGCATTTTATTCATCTAGCTTTCATACGAGGCTAAGGAGTTCTGTCTATGTTACTTGGTCGTTGAGATATTTAGAAAATAGTGAAAATTATATCTATATACATTAATATCATAAAAACAACTGTTGATATCTATTTACCTGCACTAGAACAGAGATCAAATATTAATGCAATTGAGTTTTCTACTGTGCAAGCTTTAAGATGAAATCTTTTAAAGCATTGTACACAGCATGGTTTAGAAATTATTGATGCAAATATGGATAATCAATATTAGACGTCTAGAGCTGTCAGTAGAAGTTAACTGCAGATGCACCTGGAGGCCTCACTTGGATTCATATTAGGTTCATAGATTAGTACTAGGCTAACTGCTCTTGTGGGCCACTTTAAGCCTAGCCAGTTACACCACATGAGAATCAAACTCTGCACCTTGTGTCTGTAAGGTAAACACCTTAACCATTATTCACCAACAAACAACACTTCCCGTCACAATTAACGGTGTTAGAAACAATGAAAATATAGATTTATACAAAAAAAGAATCCAACACCGAAACACAGCTGCAATATACACTAAGACTTCAAGCTAATAGCAAAAACAAAGCCAATGTATGAAAAAATTGTGTAAGCGCTTTCATGAACCAAGTTGCTTCATCAGACAATAACACATAGTATCAATTCACATTAAATAATCAATTAGCATTCAAAATAACCAATCGACTAATAAGTGTTAAGATCCCCTTTAAGTCACACAGAAGATGGATCTTAACAATTAGATCACATGCAGGTAGTGGGCTGAATGACTATTTATCGCTCAAACCTATTCTTAAAAAACGTAAATTGAAACATAAATAAATGTAAATGGGGGGACACACTGGTTGCCTAGTAACCATTTAATTGTGCTGTGAATTTAACTAGTTATTTTTAATGTTAATTGATTATTCAATGTGAATTGTTACTATGTGTTATTGTCTGATGAAACGACTTAGTTTGCGAAAGCACTTACACAATAGATTTTTCATACACTGGCTTTGTTTTTGCTATTAGCTTGAAGTCTTAGTGTATATTAGCAGTTTTGTTTCGGTGTTGGATTCTTTTTTGTATAAACCGTAACCATTATGCCAACCTTCCAACAACAATGAGTTAAGGATAGTGTCACATCGGGAATACACAGAAACAGAAAGGACCATTTGGCCCACCTAGTCTTATATTTTTCCTAGCTTCTGGCTAAGCTGCAGATCCTGCTAAACCAATGGCTACTGTATTTTTAGTACCACCAAGCATATGAATTACATTTGTGTCATACATTCTTGAATTCTGATGCTTTTTTGATGTTACCTCCTCTTTAAGAAAGCTACTCCAATGAAACACCACCATTATAGTAAAATGCAGAACATTGATATCTGTGCAGTAACTGAGACCTGGTTCAAGGCTCAAGAGAGCACCCCTGCAATACTAGGCTACAACTCTTACCACACTTTTTGGCCACCTAACCAGACCGAAACACTGAAGGTGGAGGAGTGTCCATATTCACCAAGAATATTCACACCTGCAGGCTAGTTGCTCAACACAATGCATCCGAAATTCTCCAGGTGCAACTAACAGTAGGTAAGACTGCAATCCAAATTGTAGCTTGCTACAGATCCCCCACCATGCCCCAAGATTCTCACTACACCTTTCTAAACATACTGGAAAATATTAAGATACAACCAAACACCCTAGTACTGTGATTTCAACTACCCCACTATTAACTGGGAAAACTACTCATGTACCAACACCTTTGCCCAACGGTTCTTAAAATCCATAAATTCAAACATTCTGGATCAACTAATCCATAGTCCTACAGGGGATCCAATATCCTGGACCTGGTCATTACCAACATGGGAAATTGATGCTCCACACCAGTGGTCACCCCCTAGTTGGTTAGGTCTGACCATAAGTTAATCACCTTTGACATCCACATCCCACCCCCCACCCCCCAGTAAGGAAACATCCGTAAAAAACTTCTTCAAAGCCAACTTCATGCTACTCAAGTCAGAAGTGACAAACTTCATGACACCCATGCAGACGGGAACGTTTGCTAACATAGTCCTATACCAATGGGAAAGGACATACCTGCTTAGTGATAGTGGCTTTATAAACGATGGAGTCCAATTTTATCAAAGGTTTGTGGATGACTGCTTTCTTATTTGGAAAGGTACCCATATGGATTTGTTAAACTTTAATGCATATTTAAATAACACAACATCCTTTTTGAATTTCAAAATGGAATGTTCACAAAGTAGTGTGAATTTTCTGGATATAAATTTGAAGATGAATGATAACAAATTTGTTACCACTGTGTATAAAAAAGAGGTTTCATCTGGGCGCTATTTAGAAGCATCAAGCATGCATGCCCCCCATGTTTTCAAGGGCATAGTGAAGGCCCATTTGATAAGGATTAGTAGACTTAATAATACTGAAGAGAATTTTGTAAAACAATTAGATGAGACATGTGGTGACTTTATAGCTAGTGGGTACCCACAGAAGTTAGTAGATAGTATGAGAGATTTAGTTAAGAACAATAGAGCGACAACCTACAAACCTATATGTTTACCTGATAATAGTGTTAGCAATGAGTTGGAGAGAGTGAGAGATGATGGTAAACTAAGGTTTATAACATCATATAATATGAAAACACATATAGTTAGAAGAGTTATAAATAAATACTGGAAAATACTTCTAGCACAGGATGACGTTAGAGCAGTTGTAGGAATTACACCCTCATTTGCTTATAGGAACAAAAGGTGTTTGAAGTCATTCTTATGTTATAAGGATTTTTCACATCCTTCCACTTTACAACCTGAAGGAAGAACTAGAGGCACTATATGTTGCTACAATTGTAGTTGTTGCATTGATATAATGCCAACCCAAGATGGTAGTTTATTAAATAACAGTATATTTCAACATCCTGTTACTAATAAACGTTACAACTTTAATGGACTGGCAACATGTGCCTCTTGTTATGTTGTATATATAGCAACTTGTGTAGCATGTTCATCTTTCTATGTGGGGATGACAACGAGAAGGTTGAGGAATTGAACACAAGTCCAGCATTAGGAGGCAATGTGAGACAAACACTTTATATAAACATATAAAAGAAAGTGGTATTGGACATATGTTTAAATTTAGAGCTATAGACATGCTATTTAAAACTTCAAGAGGGGGGGATATATGCAATCAATTAGAAGTAAGGGAATATGAGTGGATAGTGCGATTGTCAGCAGACACTGAACCTGGTTTAAATGCAGCCGTGTCAATAAAACCAATTTTAGTAAAGTTGCAGCACAATTGTTTGAAATGATTAATGTTTAGGTAACATGGATTTGGTCATGTTTTTTAAGATTGCTGTAGGAATTTTATAGCACTGAATAAATAACTAGTTTTATAATTTTATGTACATTAAGTAAGATGTGAGTGTTGAGTAGATGAATTTTTGAGTGTTGAGATATACCATACTTTTTTAAGAATAGGTGTATATTTATATGTATATGCATAAGAGTTTGAATTTTATATTATTTAGTAAAAATGCCAGTTGATATATTAAATACTGATGTAGTTGATCATATGACCTTGGCTGCAGGTCATGTGATGTGTGCTGGGTGTATTTAAATGTGAATGTAACTGCACCTTGTGTTAATCATAAACAAACTATACAACAGAAGGAAGAAACTGTTGCAGAGAAGAGGAAAATCCCAGGATGCAAACAATTCCCTTACCAGCCTCAGTAAGAGGCTGAGATCCCTCATAAAATCCTCCAAAGCTAGTTACGAAAATAAAATTGCCAAAGATTCCAAAAACAACCACAAGGCATTCTATAGCTATGTCAAGAATCTAAATGGCAATGCTCAGATCTGCTCTGAGCTACAAAAGAATGGCATTAAATAAACTGATCCCAAGGACATTGCCAATATCCTGGCAGAGCGATTCAGTGTCAGCTTCGCCCCCCTCTCACCCCCTAAAGGGCCCATCTCAATACCGAAAGATTGCCAAATTCCGGTAATCATGGCCACACAGGTAAAAAACACACTCTGCAAAGCTAAGAATATAGCATCCATGGGACCAGATGACATCCCAGGCTGTGTACTACATGAACTACAAAATGAACTGGCACCTCACCTAAGTGTCATGTATAATCATAGCCTCACCTCAGGCTTCGTGCCCACTGAGTGGCACACAGCTACAGTTATCCCACTCCACAAGGGGGGAATCCACCTTGGATCCTGGGAACTACGATCCCATCAGTCTGACGAGCCTGATCTGCAAGGCCATGGAACGTATTATCATGGAACTTATAAACAAAGACAATGGCAACCTTCAAACACTGGACCCCACCCAGTTTGGGTTCATGAAGGGCCGATCGTGTCTCCTGAACCTGACTGACTTCTTTGAATCAGTCTCCAGAGCCGTGGACGAGGGTAAGGCAGCCTATCTGGACCTCACCAAGGCCTTTGACACCATCCCTCACTCTGGAATCACAGATAAACTTACTAAGCTGGGCATAAATCCCTACGTCACTCGATGGGTTGCCAACTGGCTTACTGACAGAACCCACACTGTAAAAGTAGCAGACTCCAAATACAGCTCCAGACAAGTGACAAGTGGAGTACCTCAGGGTTCAGTCCTGGGACCACTCTTGTTTGGCATCTACTTCTCTGAAGTACAGGCCAACATTAAGGGACTCTGGCTAACAAAGTTCGCAGATGACTGCAAACTGGGAGCCATTATTGAATCCCCAAATGATGTGGATATTCTACAAAAGGGCCTTACAGAAACAGATGCTTGGTGCCAGAGCCATGGGCTCAAGCTCAATGCCAAGAAGTGTATAGTTATCCCCTTTGTGTGATAAGAGACTTAGGAACACAGGTGGACAGTGGTCTCACCTTCGATAACCAAATCGCCACAACAGTCAGGAAATCCTTCTATGTGGCACACTTCCTCACTAAGGGCTTTTCATCCAGAAAAAAGGAGGTCATTGTCCCACTGTACTCATCCCTCATTAGACCCATCATAGAGTACGTACCTCACAAGAGATTTATTTATTTACATTTGTTTACAGGGAAATTCCGACTGGACACAGGTCCTTTTTCAGCAGAGGCTAGGGGAGAAAAGCTCCACAGAAAGACATGGTAAAAGGCCTAGTGGTACAGTGGTTAAGGTGTATGCCTTTCAATCACAAGGTGCAAGGTTGGATTCTCACTACTAGAAAGAGCTACCACATAGGTGGTAGCCTCCTAAATACGGAAGACGTAATAAGGGATCTGGGGACCCAGGTAGATAGTAACCTCTCCTTTGATAATCACATTGCCAAAGTGGTTAGAAAATCCTTTTATGTGGCCCACCTAATCACAAAAGGGTTTGCATCCAGATCAAAAGAGGTCATTGGGCCCCTCTATGCATCACTCATCAGACCCATCATAGAGTACAATGCCCCATTTCAGATGTACCTTACCAGACACCTGCAACAACTGGAAAGACCACAGAAGTACCTCACCAGGAGGATTACTGGCCTCAAGCAGATGCGCTATGCAGCTCGACTGAAGAAAATCCAGCTGTACTCAGTTACATACCACCTACTCAGAGGTGATCTCTGCCTGACATACAAGGCCATGTCCAACCCAGAATTGATGGACATGCTCCACCTAAAGAAAACCATATCCCCTCGAGCCACACGCTCCAGGGATCTAAACCTCACCACAACAATAAATAGGACGTGCTGGAGGGATAGATTCCTGTCCCAGAGACTTCCCATGCTCTGGAACACGATTCCAATCTACATTAGGCAGAGCTCCTCGCTAACCCTCTTCAAGAGAAACCTTGACGAGTGGATAGGAAACAGAAGGTTTACCCCAGGGATCACTTCAATGGCTCTGCTGGACAGAGGCACAGGGAACTAATCTAAGGAGGTGGCGAAAGCCAACACATTCCGGCTAGGCTTATAAATGCCTTCGGGCAGATAGCCTAGTACCTACCTATGAACCTATGAACAATCAAGGGACATCTGCAACAACTGGAAAGGCCACAGAAACACCTCACTAAAAGAATCACAGGCTTAAAGCAGATGCCCTATTCTGACCAACTAAAATAACTCCAGCTATACTCTGTCGCATATCGTCTACTCAGAGGTGATCTCTGCTTAACATACAAGGCCATGTCAAACCCAGAGCTGTTGGACATGCTACACTTAAAGAAATCCCAATCCATCAGAGCCACACACTCCAGGGACCTAAACCTTGTCATCACAATGAACAAAACATGCTGGAGGGATAGGTTCCTGACTCACAGACTCCCCATACTCTGGAACAGACTGCCCATACATGTCAAGCAGAGTGTCTCCTTGGCCCTCTTCAAAAGGAACCTTGACGACTGGATAGGAGATAGGAAATTTACCCCGGGGATCACGTCAGTCGCCCTGATAGACAGGGATCCAGGGAAGTAAATATTGTGGGAAGAAATACCCGGTGAATTGTTATGGCTAGTCTTGTACAGGGCCTAGGGCCAATAGCCTAGTACCAACCTATGAACCTATGAAAAATCTCCCATCCATTTCCATTGAAATATCCATCTTACATTCTTATCTTCAGATTGCTTCTTCTGTTTCTCTAATCTGTTTTTTTAGAAAACAGTGTATCCATATAGACTTGGCAAGCTATTGCATTACATATGCAGATGTTTTTACCATATCCCTCTCTGTATTTGTATGGGTTTTGATGCAGAACACATAGCATTTTGGTTGCACTCCTCTGTAGTGTAGCTAGAAGATTGTTGCCCTACAAAAAATGAATTCTCTGGAACTGGACTTGCAGTTGCATTATCTGCTTTCACATTGCTTGCTTAGGTGAGGCTTGAGTGATTTGTATCTCCAGCTTTTTTTTTCTTTCTACCTTTGTAATTACTGCTTCTCTTCTAACTGTGTACTCATTCAGCATGCTGATGCTGCCCAGATGTAATTTATTTTTTCATTAAGAGATGGTTTCCAAACTTCAGTGCCTCCCAAACACCAAGAACACAGCAGCCTACTCCGAATTGCTCTCAGAAACTCTTTACAACCATGTCAATGGCTGCTTAGGGGCTGTTGTACCAGAAGTAAATCTATAACAAGCTCCAGAAAAAAAAACACCCTAGTGGCATCCAAAATTGAAAAAGACATGCATGAAAAGAAACAAATATGGCAAAAGTTATGAAGGGAAAGTCCCAAAAAGATAAAAAATTCTCCCATCAAACTAGGCAACTAAGAGAGCTAATTAGGTCAAACAAAGCTGACTTTGAGGTTAAGATAGCCTCCCAGTGAAACATAACCATAAGACCTTCTTCAGCTATTTCAAAAGCCTCAAAGGCAGCACACAGTAATATGCTGAACTGGTGGTTAATGCTGTCACATTCACCAAGTCTAGTGATATGACAAACCTATTAGTGGACAAATACAGTTCCAACTTTACCCATCCCAACCATCTCCCTTTCAAACATAACCCCTCCATCGATAACCAAGGAGCATGCACTGGCTGGCCTCACTAAAGCCAAGAACATAGCCTCGGTGGGCTCAGATAACCCCAGATGCCTCCTGAACAGTCCAAAATACAACTTATCAGGACCCCTAGAGTTACTCCTTAACTGTAGTCTTAAAACAGGCTTTGTGACATGAGAATGGAGGTCTGTGACAATCATCCTCCTTCATAAGGGAAGACCTTCAAAATATCCAGGAAACTACAGTCCCATTAGTCTAACTAATCTTTTCTTGCAAAGCCATAGATAGAATTATCATGGAAATTATCAACAAGAACATGGGGAACCTCTAGGCGCGGGATTCATCCCAGTTTGGCTTTGTCAAAGGAAGATCATGTTTAATGCAATACCCCACTCGGGACTGCTGAGACTTCCGGAACCACATCTTCTTTTGTCCTCTCTGGTTCCTGGAAAAGGACCTTTGGGGAGCCGAGAAGTGGACTTTGACGGCAGACAGCATCTTCCCATCTTTCTCGCTTTGAGCCAATGTGTCGCGGACGGTCTTCCCAAACAGGGTAGAACCATCGAAGGGTGCGTTTGCAAAGGACGCCTTGAAAGGTTCCACAAAATCACAAAGCTGGAGCCAGGCGTGACGCCTTAAGGCAATGCCGGACACTCTGGCTCTAGCGGCCCCCTCCGTGGCATGGGAACGTAGCCACATAGACGTGTTTGAAACAGATTTCAGAGTGGTCATGCGAGCCGAGAAAGTCCATTTGTCCTCGGCCGACATGGACTCAGGGGGAGACTCAGCGTATTCTTTCACCAGATCCCGCTGAAGTCTAATTACATGGGCCAAATAATTCAGTGCCCTTATGGAAAAGGTATCTGAAGCAAACATCCGCTTCCCATACGATCCATCGTCCGAGACTCCTTATCAGCGGGATGGATTGAGGAACTATCCTGGGCAAGTTCCTTCTTGGTGGCTGCCGCCACCACCATGGCATCCACTGGGAAACCCTTATTCCAAGCCATCCTATGCACAGGGGGACTAAGAATCCTATATGGCCTCCTGGGGATTGGCTCTACAGTATCCGGTTCCTTCCATGCCCTGGTAGTGATGAGGTCAACCAGGGGGTCAGCCAGAGGGGACACCCAAGAGGTTGATGGGCCTGCGTCAAATGCCTCCAGGAACACCGACTCGTCCGAGGAAGGTTTTTAGGCTGACCACCCCTCCTTTAGGCGAAGCATTTCCTTAATGTCTCCAAAGGAGATGTCCTTGGGGGGTAACCTGGGGGAACATTCCCCTTCCTCCAAATTGGTGTCCTCCGTGAGGGACTCAGGGGAGTCCAAGTGCCTCCTCTTACACTTACGTTTGTGAGGAGCCTCCTCGGTGGGACTGTCCGAGGAGGGCTCACCAACAGGGTCGTGTTCCACCACTGGAACAGGCTAGGGCGTCAACGCAGGCTGTCCCTGGGACTGGATGATGGAAGACAAGCCCAGCTGCAAGGGAGTGGGGGTGGGATCCAAAGAAAGAGCAGGGTTCTCAAACCTCTCGAGAGGAACCTCTCCAGCATGTCAAAAGCCGAGGGTGAACCGATCTCTCTGGGCTCCGTGGTTAATGCCCTCAGATCCAGCGCAGGGATTAGTGTCAGAGCCAAAGCTCTCGGACCCGAGAGGGAAGTGTGCTTCAACCGAAACGGAGCCAAAGACACACTGGCCCCCTCGAATCCGATGCATGGCTCTCGGCCCCGAGAGCTCGGATCCGAAAGGGAATCCGACAAATTCGAGGGCATGGCCGGCATCGAGGTAGCGATAAGCATCGGCGCCGACTCCCTGACTCCGAGACTCCTCGGATCCAAAGGCTCCGAAACCCAATAGTGGATCGGAGAAGGAGGTATTGGGGTGAAAAGTGTGGCTGAACTCCCCCCTGGAGGGGGGGAGGAAGCAGCACTCCCATCTGCAGTTGGGTTTGGAGGAAACAACGCATCATCCGGTCCATATCAGCGTCAGAGAGGCTACGGGTTGACCTAGAGGAGGCTGCCAAAGCTGGCCGGGAGGGCCGCCATGATGACCTTGAAGATAGTCGGGCCTCCTGCTCCAGTGAGAAGCGTGGAGAATGGAGCCAAGGGGAGGAAGGCCCGGAGACCTTCTGGAGTGAGGGGAGCAGCTTAGCAGGCAGGGCTGAGGGAGCCGAGTTGGCCCGCCGCTTGTGCCTTCTATGCCTCTCTTTCTCCCTCTCTCTCCTCTCTCTCTCTCTCTCTCTTGTCTTTTTTAGAGTCCCTTTCTCCCTGGGAAGAAGTGGGAGGTTGAGTCCCAGCCAGAGGAGAGGGGACAGCAAGCTGAACAGCCGCAGACGTGGCTGTAGCCACCGAGGGAGAGGAGGAGGAAGCCGACTCCGCTGGTAGGAGACCCGCCAGAATCAGCTTATTCCTCCTATCCCTCAGGGTCTGGGGGTTAAAGGCTGTGCAAATTTGGTAGCCCGATGATAAATGCAGTACCCCCAGGCAGAGGACGCACTGAGTGTGGCCATCCACTGGGGAAAGCTTATGGCCACACTCAGTGCACTTAGAAAAGATGGCCTTTGGGGCCTCAGCCATGATTCCTGAACTAAAACACACACGCGCCCACACAAACACCTAAGGGGAAGGGTTACTAAGCTTTAAACTATGAGGGGATGGTAAAACTCAGGAGTTTAAACAAGGAAATTATACTATCCACACACACACAAAAGCTAAGAAAGATTTTGAGAAAAAAATCTACTCATAATCGCCTAAACGCTAGCAGCTCGAGAAACTCATGCCTGACAAAGCCGCGGCAAACAAGATCTGAGGATTGGAAGGAGGTAGCACGGTATTATGGGTAAGGGGGAGGAGCTTGGAGCTCAGATCTCTAGCTTGGAAAGCTGCCGGCTCGGATCCGGGTCGGATCCGATACCCACAGGTTGATGATCAAATGAAGTTACCTACTTCAGATGATCATGTTTAATGAACCTGGTGGACTTCTTTAAAAAGGTCACTAAGCAAAGGATGAGGGAAAAGTGGTGCATAGTGCCTACCTAGATCTGGCTAAAGCATTTGATACAATACCCCACTTGGGAATTGTCAGCAAACTTACAGAACTATGCATAAACCCCTTTATAACAAATTGGATATCTAGATGGCTCACAGATAGGACTCAAGAGGTTAGGACTGGTGAGGCTACCAACTCAAAGAAGCTGGTCACCAGTGAAGTCCCACAGGGGTCTGTGCTGGGCCCATGCCTCTTTGGCATCTACTTGTCAGAGGTCAAAGCCAATGTCAAAGGCCTCTGGCTGACTAAGTTCATAGATGATTACAGACTGGGAGCAGCCATTGAAACCCCCCCAAGATAAGAACACCCTTCAGGAAGGTTTAACACAGAAAAACGCTTGGTGCCAAAGCCATGGCTTAAAACTCAGTGCCAAGAAATACATTATAGTACCTTTTGAGAAGTCAGCCACATCAGCTAGCTATGTCATCTATAAGACACCCCTAAAAGTTGATTCACTAGTCAAGGATTTGGGAACTCATGCAGACAGTAACCTACCCTTTGACCAACATGTGTCGAAGGTAGTGATAAAATCCTCCCATGTTGCTCAACTTATAAGTAAGGGCATAGCATCTAGGTCCTGAAGGGTCATCATATAATTGTACTCAGCCTCATCAAACCCATCATTGAGTATGATGTCCTCTTCAGTATGTACCTGATCAGACACATGCAGCAACTGGAACATCCACAAAGGCTCCTTACAAAAAGAATACAGGAAGTAAACCAATGTCCTATGCTGATTGCCTCAAACCCTTGTCTCTTTACTTGGTATCATACAGACTTCTGAGAGGTGATTTTGCCTGGCATACAAGGCATCTCTAGACAAAACAAACAGCATCAGAAATGCTACATCAAAATACCTACATTTTGTTTACTATACAAATAGGACATGTTGGAGAGAAAGATATGTTTCTCAGAGAAGTTCCATTCTCTGGCACAGGCTCCCCATCCATGTGAAGAAGAGTTCCTCCCTAACCTTATTTAAGTGCAACTTGCAGCAATGGATGGATAATTGGAATTTTACCCTTGGTCTGGTGCCTATGTCTCTGATAGACAGATGCAGTCAGTAAATTCACCCCCTATAAAAGTCAGATTTATAGGTCACATTTGGGTTGCACTGTTCAGTTTCTAAGGACTCTAGTGGTAGTTAGCCTTGTATATACCCATGAACCTAAAAACCTATTAAATATGAATTTACATGTTTTAAAAAATTTGATCCTGCAGACTACGTTTTCATTCTCTCCATATCTTCTTTTGTCGAACCCTGCTGCAAATCTCTGTTATCAATGTAACATATAGAGTTTACCACACCACTGCTGCCAGTGTTAGAGTGTGACAGAAATAGATGTATGGAGGTTGAATTACACCACTGGAACCAGATTACATACAAGGGACAAGTGGCCCTAAGGGTGCACAGTAAATGAGCACTATTGTCTTGAAAAATGGCCAGTACCTGCTATACCCAAATAAGCTATACACTTACAGACCACGGTTATAATCACTAGGTTCCCAGCATTTCACACACCTCAGAGTGAGACTGGTGCATTCAAATGCAATCTTATCAACAGTAATTTATCCATTTATTTATTTATCATCTCCAATAATCAAAATTCTATCTCCAACATTGTTAACCACTCACCCTCATTTAGTGATTACTGCCTCATAGGCTTTTGCATCGTTTGCGCAGCTCCCAAGACCATCTCCAAGCTAAGCTCTTTCAGATCAAATTCCAGTACTAATATAACAAACCTAGCTACTTGTCTCACTTCCATCAGATGGACACCAGTTCTAAAAACCACTGAGTCAAAACCCCTAAACTCCTCACAAACATTCCCACCTCCTTAAAAAACCCTTATCTTACCTTAATATCTAGTCTCTCCTACACTAAACCAAAAAAGTCGTTAACATGGACTTTCCCAGATGGCTGCACACTGACTAACAGCTTAACTTCAGTGCTCCCAATATGAAAAAGAAACTGAAAGACAAGGGTCTGGAACTTTGTCACTTTTAGTACATTCAGTTACTGGTTAGAAAGTACACTGCCTGAATGCCAGCAAAGATGAAATGAAGAAAGCCTGAAAGAAAATCAACTCGAAAAGGTGAAGAGAAAACACTGACGGAAGAATCCTGCAGCTGTCTGGCAAAAAGCTTAAGCTCCAGCTCTGGTGCAAGACATGGCTTCCAGTAACCTAGTGGAAAAAAATAAGTCAAATGTGCTCAGAGCGGATTAAAATAAATAAACCACTAAATGAATATATCAACTCAAATAACAAAAGACTGGACAAAATGGAAGAAGCTTTAAACAGATAATCAGATGAACTGATAAAACCTAAAAAATCTGAGGTCAAACTGAAGAAAAGGTTGGCTGAGCATGACTGTTCAAAAAAGAAATGTTTCAAAAAATGGTAGAACTAAAAGACAGAGCACATAGGGAAAATGTGAGACTTTCTGCTGTAGCAGAAAAACTAGAAAGAACAGACTGCATTAATTTTATGAAGGCACAAATAAGCAAATGGACTGGTATTCCACTGCAGGAAATATTAATTAAAAGGGTAATCTGTGTGTATGGTATGCTCCAAATCTGGCCATGAAAAAGCAACCAAGTCATGTATTAGTAAAGATACAAACCTACTAACAGAAAGTGTTGATCCTGACAAAACTGTGGCAAAAGCAAAATATTAAAAGTTGGAGACAGTAGAGTGTTTGTGGAAAATGATTATTTTCTGTAACAGGCACAAAAGAAACAAATTTACTCCAGCAATCAGGGAATGTTGAGAGGCATGCCTGAGATTCATGCTGCTGTATCCAGGTGTCTTCAGAAAATTTTTCCCTGGAGTATGAAAGTAATTTTTTATGCAGAACAGGCTAAGGTGGAAACACAAAAGTTTGTCCAACAAAAAGTGAGCCATCACACAGAAGAGAACTTTGCTGCTCATTCTTCTGATAATAAAGTACGCAGACATACTTTGCCAATGAAACCTTTTCCACTGTTCCAAAGGAAAATGCTTGGGAGACAGAGAAAAGCACAGGATTTTATTAGAAGAATCAGGAGTACCTTGAAATCGAACCAGAATTTGGAGTTGGGACATGGAGATGAAAAGGAGAAAGACCAGCAATATGCAAATTAGAAGTTATGTACCTACCATAACGTTCCATGTTAGTTGTCTTCTCTCGCCTTCTTTCTTGCTGGATGGGTTCAGAGCCGATCCTCGGCTCCGACTCGGCACTTGCTAAGCTTGAGAGTCACTTTTACCAGCTCGAGGCAGCCCCATATCCCATGATGCAAGGTGGTAATTACCCAGATCTCGTTTGGTATCTAGAGGAAAAACTGCCTATAAAAACTTTAACCTAAGGAAAGAGAAACACTAACCTAAAAAGGCTGTAATGGAAACCAGGTAATCAAGGACAAGAACTATCTGGTGTCCAAGGAAGAAGAATCTTCCAGAGAAAAGGGAGATCAAGGTCTGTCCAGGCTAGGGGGACAGGAGGGAGGGACGCAAGAAAGAAGGTGAGAGAAGACAACTAACATGGAACGTTATGGTAGGTACATAACTTCTAAATGTTAAGTTGTCAATCTCGCCTTCATTCTTGCTGGATGGGACCGCGTCCCTAGCACCTCTATCCCGGGTGGCCCAATGGAACAGACTCTTGAGAACAGTGGAACCAAAGCTTGCCCTATCCCTGGAGGCCAAATCCAATTTGTAATGAGAAACAAAGGTATGAGGAGTGGCCCAAGTGGCTGCTGCACAAATAGTATCTAAGGGCCGCCTAGCCTGAAAAGCTGTAGAAGTGGCTAGGCCTCTTGTGGAATGTGCTTTAGGTTTTGAGCTGAGTTGTTTGCCCCTGAGTTGATAAATGTCAGAAATGGTGGAAGATAGCCATCTGGATAAGGTCACTTTAGAAACAGGGAGACCTTTTTTATTTTCAGCATAAGAAAGCAAGAGTTGATCAAATTTCCTAAATTGCTTCGTTCTGTCCAAGTAATATCTAAGTTGGCAGTGAACATCAAGGTAATGCAATATTTGTTCCGCCCTGTTAGAATAATTTGGAAAAAATACAGGAAGATCAATGGATTGGTTTAAATTTGTCTTAGAAGCAACCTTGGGCAAAAAGGATGGATTGGTTCTCAAGGATACCCTGTCCTTGTGGAAGACCAAATAAGGGGGACGAACAGATAGGGCATGAAGTTCCGACACTCTTCTAGCCGAGGTAATGGCGACAAGAAAGAGTGTCTTCCAAGAAAGAAACTTTAATGAACATGAAGCAGCCGGTTCGAAAGGGGGAAGTATCAAGGATGCCAGCACTAAATTTAGGTCCCACTGTGGTGGAGGATCCCTAACAGGGGGCTTTAGAAGGAACACCCCTTTAAGAAAGGCTTTACAAAGCTTGTGGGACATAATGTTGTGGTCTGCAAACCTGACATGAAAGTTGGAGATTGCTGCCAACTGAACTTTGACTTTGGAAGAGGAAGAACCTGAGTGAAAAATTTCCACTAGAAAATCCAAGACTGACTGAACCGGGGCAGTAAAGGGATCTATGTTCTTATCTTTCACCCAGAGGGAGAAGCGTTTCCACTTACTAGAGTAAATCCTCCTGGTAGAGGACTTAAGAGAAGCTACTATAATGTCTCTAACTGGGTTAGAGATCATAGGAAGCCTGGCTAAGGAAGGAAGTGGAGCAACCAAGCTGTGAGGTTGAGGGAAGGAACGAAGCGGTGCAGTTGACCCGACTGGTGGGTCAGAAGATCTGGCACTGGGTCCAGATGCCAAGGCTGCACCAAGAGATGGTGATGAAGGAACGGGAACCAAATTTGTCGAGGCCAGTAAGGGGCAATGAGAATCATTTTGGCTCTCAAAACGGACGCTTTCTGGAGTACCTGTGGAATCAATGGAAAGGGGGGAAACCATAAAGAAGTCCCTGGGGCCAATCTTGGGAAAGAGCGTCTCTGGGGGGATGGCCCGGAAGTGGGACGAGAGAAAAGAAGTCTGGGCATTTGTTGTTTATAGGAGTAGCAAAAAGATCGGAGCATGGGCGGCCCCACTTCTGAAAAATCTCTTCCACTATGGATTGCTTGAGAGACCACTCGTGAGGCATGAGTATAGCTCTGCTCAATCTGTCCGCTATTATGTTGGTTTTCCCAGGGATATGCGTTGCTACCAGAAACCGATGAGAGGAGATCGCCCATTGCCAAAGTCTGACAGCCTCTCGACACAAGGGATAGGACTTGGTTCCGCCCTGCTTGTTGATGTACCACACCACGGACATGTTGTCCGTGTGAACTGCAATAGTTCCTAAGGGAAGAAAGTCGTTGAGGGCTTGCAACATTAAAAGCACTGCTCTCATCTCTAGGACATTTATGTGCAGGTGGTATTCGAACGGTTGCCACGTGCCATGAACCATCCTGCCCTGATAATGCCCCCCCACCCGATCAGGGAGGCATCCGAAGTAACCGTGGCTACCGGGGCCGGGGGAACAAATGGTCTGCCCTGATGGACTAGAGGAGAGGAAATCCACCAGGATAGATGGTTCTTGCAGGTCTGTGTCACTAGGATCTTGTGACGCATGGGAAGCTGCTGGAAGGACCATTGTGTGAACAACATCCATTGTAGAAGACGCATGTAAAAACGGGCCAGAGGAAGAAGTGTGATGGCAGCAGCCATGAGGCCCAACACTTTCAAAACCAGCCTGGCATGTACCTTTTTGCTGGCAAGGATGATTCGAACGTGGTTTTGGATATCTAGGATTCTCTGACTTGTTAGGTTTGCTGACATCCGAGTAGTGTCTAGATTTGCGCCTATAAAGGTAATAGATTGGCAGGGCGATAAGGAGGACTTTTCGAAGTTTACCGAAATTCCCAATTGACTGCAGAGACATAGGGTGTAGTCCCTGGCTCGGATGAGTTGATGCCTGGCGGTGGCTGAGAGGAGCCAGTCGTCGAGATACGGAAACACCTGGAATCCTAGACATCTCAGGTGAGCCATGACCACTGCCATGCATTTGGTGAACACTCTGGGGGCTATAGTGAGACCAAAGGGCAGGGCTCTGAATTGAAAATGACTGGTCCCCAGCCGAAAGCGGAGAAACCTTCTGGAGCATCTGTGAATTTTTATGTGATAGTACGCATCCTGAAGGTCTATAGAGCACATCCAGTTGTCTTTGCCCAGAAAGGGCAAAATTGATTGAAGTGTGACCATCCGAAATCTCGTCTTTTTGACAGACTTGTTTAGTCTGCTGAGGTCTAATATTGGTTTCCAGTCTCCTGTCTTTTTGGGGACCAAAAAGAACCTTGAGTAGATTCCGGACTCTAAATGATCTTTTGGTACTGGCTGGATGGCTCTTTTCCTTAGAAGCTTTGACACCTCTAATCTTGCAATTTTCCTTAGACTGGGTGGTACGTCTGGAAGGGAACCTTTTTGAGGGAAGGGGCTTTCCTCGAAAGGAATCTTGTAACCCTCGGATATGATCGACTGTACCCATTTGTCTTGAGAGAGGGAAAACCAGGCTTCTGGGTACAGCGACAATCTTCCCCCGACTGCCTCCAAGGGTGGGCAGTCGGGCAACACCTCAGGGATGCTGGAAGGGCTTGTCAGAGAGAGGCTCTCTGGAGCCCTGGTTCTGCGGACCCCCTCTGCCCCTAGGGCGGCGTCTGTTATTATTACCCCCTCTGCCTCTGGGGGTAAACTGACCACGTGCGTCAGGCGTGACTCCTTGTGATTTTCGGAACCACATTTTCCCTCCCTTCTGACCTTTGGGGTAAGGTCTAGAAGGAGTGGAGAAATGGACTCCTACGGCAGAAAGAGTCTTGCCATCTTGCTCACACCTGGTCAACGTGTCCTTCACCTGAGGGCCAAACAAAGTTGACCCATCAAAGGGAGAGTTTGTGAAGGACGCCTTAAAGGGGTCTGCAAAACTACAGAGCCGCATCCAGGACTGATGTCTGAGAGCCACTCCTGTGCCTGCAGCTCTACTCGCCCCATCGGCTGCATAAGAAATGAGCCGCATGGAGGAGTTGGTTATGGAGTTAAGGATTCCCAGCTGAGAAGCAATCTTTTCCTGAGCCCCTGCTGCTGAAGGATCCTGTACTACTTCACCTAATTCTTTAAGGATGTCCCTTTGAAGTCTGGTGAAGTGACATAAATAATTCAGCGAACACACAGCAAAAGTCGCTGAGGAAAACATCCGCTTACCATACCTGTCCATAGTCCTGGATTCTTTGTTAGGAGGATGGACTGGTACAGAAGGATCTGCAAGTTCCTTCTTAGTGGCGGCCGCCACCACCATGGCATCAACCGGGACACCTTTAGTAAGAAACTGCTTTTCTGTGGGGGCCGTAATAAATTTTGAAGGTCTCCTAGGGACTGGTTCCACCGAATCAGGAGATGCCCACGCCTTTCGAGCTATGACCTCCATAAGAGGGTTGAAAGGCGGAGACACCCAGGAGGTGGAGGGTCGAGATCCAAAGGCCTCCAGGTATACTGATTCATCCTTGGAGGGGTTAATGGAGGGCCAGTTCCCCCTCTGTTTCAGGAGCTCAAGGATGTCTGAAAAGGAGACATCCTCAGAAGGAGATCTTGGGGACCCCTCTGACTCATCTAAATCGGTATCTGATGTTGTAGACTCAGGGGAGTCTAAATGCTTCCTCTTGCAGGTCCTCTTACGCGGGGGTTCACCTGAAGGATCAGGAGAAACCTCGGAAGAGGAAGTCCTTCCCAATGAGGAAACCTGGGGCGATGGATCTCTGGGTCCGGGAGCAAGAGAGTGGGAAGAGGCATCTACAGGCACCATAGAGGGAGGAGCTAAAGGAACCGACTGCTGGCTAAGCTCTGGGGCTAGCACACTCCTCATCACCTCGAAGGCTCCCCTCCCAGGGAGAGCCGAGAGATCCCGCTCCGAAGAAACAGGGATCCCTGGTCCCACCGAAAGGGAAGGCTCCGAAGCAGATGTCGGGGCCGAGCTCACCAAGGCCGAAGCTCCGAGAGGGAGAACGGGGTCGGACAAGGGTCCGATGCCACTCGCCCCCTCGGAACCAACCAGGGAAGCCCGACGCCCGGATCCCTCCAAGGAAGGTCTCAAGGAGGAGATAGGAGTGGAGGACGAAGGAGCCAAAAAGTGTGGTATCGGCTGCGATGCAGCAGCAGTCACGGTACCAATAATCTCTGGCGCCGAGCTCTGTAGGAGAGTCGAAGGAGGAATTTCAGGGGGATGTATAATAGCTGACATCTGATGAGACGGGCTATGGAGCATCTGGGCTTGTGCCTGTGACTTTAATAGCCTACTTACCACTCTCTCTAAATCGTGGTCTGAAAGCCTGGAAGACCTCGATGATCGGCTCCGATGGCTCCGCTCCGAAAGTAAGGGGGATGCTGGAGCCGAATGAATAGATTCCAAAGAAGGAGATCTAGACCTCTTTTTGGACGGAGCCATCGGAGCTGAGGAACATTCAGCTCCAGGCGGAGCCGACAACTTGTCGGCTCCGAGAGGAGACAAAGAATATCTCGGCTCCACCCGGAGCCGAGACATGCTTCGACTCTGGGGTGTCGGCTCCAGACGGAGCCGACACCGGTGCTGAAGCCAAGGTATCGGCGCCAATAGGTGCCAGCACAGAAGCTTCCAACAAGGAAGGATCGGCTCCGGACAGAGCCGATGTCGACTCCGGCGGAGTCAGAACCAAGACCACAGACTTGGACACCGAAGCCTGGGTCTTGGGTGGCTTAGAGGGCTTCCCGGAGCCGACTTTAGCCGGGGAGCTCTCTGGTTTAAGTAGACCCCTAAGGATCAACTTATTTCTACGTTCCTGCAGGACTCTCTGGCTGAAAGAATGACATATAGCACAGGAGTCCTGAAGGTGTAGGGGTCCCAGCCAATAAATACAAGAAGTGTGACCGTCTGTCAGAGACATCTTCTGACAGCACGAGTCACACTTCTTGAAACCTGAGACCCTAGTATCTTTGGACATATCTAGGTGCTTAAACACTCACACACACCAATCAGTCCAATCAAGACACTAACAACTAAAAATATATTAATAATAACTAACAAAATAGTTATAAAGTAAAGTGACACAACACACACACACACCTGAGGGAATCCTGACACGAACTGTGAGGGTGGGAAAGGCCTAAGGCCCGAAAAACTAAACTAAAGAACTAGGACAAAAAAAGGTTATGGAGCTAAGTGAAAGTACACTGAGGAAAGAATGGATACTAAAGGGACCAACAATTAGCGTTTTAGGCTCTTAAAACCTGACAAAAAGCTAGAAAAATATCACTTACCAGGAGCTGGTAAAAAGGATGACCTCATTAGCGAAGCGGCAAACGAGATCTGGGTAATTACCGCCTTGCATCATGGGATATGGGGCTGCCTCGAGCTGGTAAAAGTGACTCTCGAGCTTAGCAATTGCTGAGTCGGAGCCGAGGATCGGCTCCGAACCCATCCAGCAAGAATGAAGGCGAGATTGACAACTTAACATTTTGTAAATAAATATAACACTACAAAGCATCAATCACATTTGTAAAATACATCTGTTTAAGAAAAAGTGGAAAGAGTGGACTTTTGTTGACTTTATTAAATTTGTGGGGAACTGAAAAGCATTTGCTTTACTTCGTGTCATTATACTTTTCCTGATATAAATTGTGTGTTTTAAAGTGAAGCATTTTATTTGTTCTTGTATGTAATAAAAATAGCAAAGTAAACAGATGCCTTTTTTCTTTTTCTTTCTTTTTTTTTTTAGTATTAAGAAATACATGCATTACAATGCAAAAACAGAAAAAATGCTAGACAAACACATGCTTAAGTTAATAGCTGCAATCTTAGGCTGTTGATGTGGAAGATGGGATACAAAAGTACAAAGATCATAATATATGTAGACCTGGCATGTTTTCTCTTACTTTTGCATAGGTGAATATCTGGAGTAAGATCCTTAATCACCACTGGATGCGTTCCAACTGACACCAAAAATGTAACAAACTTAGCGGTAAGAGAATGCCACCAACCGCTATCCGAAACTTGCCAAAAAATAAAAAAAACCTTTTTGAACAATATCTCCAAAACGATATAAAGTAAGTCCAGTATCTTCAGTAACAAGGCAAATTGTAACGCCTCTGTCTGCTACACAGTGTCACAGAAATGTAACACTGTCCCCAATATTCCACAAAGACTATCCAGACAGGATATATTCACAGACACAAAATCTTTTATTAAAACTGATAAAGTTAAGCACTTTCACTCACGCAAAGTGAGCTTCCTCAGAACTATCCCAGCAACTAATTCAAAGTATTTAAATAGCGTCATTGGCACCAAATTCTTAAAGTAGCAGCACTCAATAACAAAATATCTGACAAATCATTATATTACATAAATAAAATCACCACTGTCCTAACATATAAAATATTATAACAACTAAAAAATATAACATAGCAATATAACATAAACCCCTCTTCATACCATAAAATCACTAAAAATGCAAATCAGTTAGTAAAATAATTTATACAATGCTATACAATAGTATTTTAACATAACATGGTGTGCGCAACCCTAATTCAATTAATTATCTAATATAAAGAAGTGGTTTAATAGAAATGTGGTAATTCAGACCAGGTGGTGTCACTGCATCTGTTAATAATTGCCACCACACTTCTTTGTATGAAAGCATACTTCTAAGATCGCCACCCCCAGGATCCATCTCTACATTTTCTAAAATAGAAAATTTAAAAATATGTTCTGGTCCTTGTTTTTCTACGTGTCTATAAAGTGCATTGTTTTTATCCTTAGTCCTTATACTGTAGAGATGTGTGTATATCCGTTTTTTAAAAAAACTCTTAGTTTTTCCTATATAAAAACCTGAGCAGGCTACACATTTTGCTAAATAAATAATAAACTTTGAATTGCAATTGCCCTGTTTAAACATAAGCCTTGTCTTGTTAATATTGTTCAATACTATGTCCTCAACTTCATTAATGGTATAGCATTGGTTACAGCTGCCACATTTTGAAGTAAACTTAGTGCTGTGGGACGATCCAAATTCCCCTGGGGCTCCTTTCCAACAAGCCTTTAAGATTTCTCCCCATTTTATAGACAAAATTGGGTCTGGAACCCAAAAGATCCATGGATTCCTGATCAACAGTCAAGACATTCCAATATTCAATAAGTATATCTTTAATTATTCTTGAATATGGTCCGTATTCAATAACACAAGCCCTAGTGAAAGCTTCTGAATTCTTCCTACTATCTATGTCATAACCCACATTTGTACTATACCTACTGGAACCTAACAGTGGGTCACATCTCTTCACCCATTCATTAATAACATACTCGTTTACTTCTCCCATCATTTTATAATCATAACCTCTTTCCTTGAACAACTCTGTAATATATCCTATTTCGCTTACCATATCTGTAAATTCAGAGGTCATCCTCACTGCTCTTATGCATTGTCCCTTATAAATATTATGCTTCATTTTTTTGGGATGGTAACTAGTATATTCCAAATATGAATTGCTAAAGGTCTCTTTTCTGTGTATTCTAGACTTAAAACCTACATCTGTACTAGTTGCAAAGGTGTCCAAATAAGCAACACCTTCACTATTGTAGGTGAATGTAAATTTAAAAAAATCACTGCTATTGTTCAAAAATTCCATAAAATCATTAAAAGTAACTTGATCTCCATCCCATAGAATGTATATGTCGCCTAAAAAACGCGAATAGTATTTGATATTTTTTTCATAATATACACTGTTAAATATAATATTCTCCTCCCAATCAAGCATTAACAAACTGGCGAAAATGGGGGCGCATGCATAGCCACACCTTTAATTTGTCTAAATAGCTCACCTTCAAAATAGATGTAATTATTGCCTAGAACAATCTACATTAATTCCAGTATCAGACTAATTTTGTCCCAATCGAGATGGCTATATTTCCTAATACTGTTGGAAAATGCTTCCATTCCTTCATCTTTTGGAATGCATGAGAACAAATCCACTACTTCTATAGATGCAAATAGATAGCCTTGTTTCCAGGTGTCCACTGGATAATTTCTTAAAAATTCCCAAGAGTCCTTAACCATGTGTTTTACTTCACCATATATGTGTTTAAGCATTGTGTCTATTAAAACACCTAATGGGAAAGTTTTGGACTTACTTCCTGCCATTATTGGTCGAAATGGTGGATTCGTGATGTCTTTATGGATTTTTGGAATACCTACTATAGTGGCCATCCTAGGATGTTCATCCTTAAGAAAATCATAAGTATCCTCAGTAATTCGTCTATCCAATAAAAATTCTTCAATGTGCAAGTCTATTCGCCTATACGCTATATTAATTTCATTACGGGAGACCGTTTCATAATTTCCAGATGCATGTCAAATATCATGCATCTTGGAAGTATATTCCAAACTATCATATATAACAGCTCCCCCTCCTTTATCGGGTTTCATAACCCTTAAGTTGTTATTAGTCCTTAGTTCTTTAAGTGTTGTTTGTTCTTCTCAAGAAAGATTACTTCTCATCATCTTCTTAGCTACCTGATTTTGCATTTGGTAAATCTTCTGTGTTACCAATCTATCAAATATTTGAACATTAGGATTCATGGGGGGAACAAATGTGCTTTTTTTCTTAATAGCTCCTGTCTTGTATACAGGTTGTTCTATGTTGCCTTTAAATAGTAGTGCTAAGTTCAATTTCTTAGTATAAAGCTTAAATTCCTTTAGACAATCAACCAGTCTAAAGTTAGATGTAGGAATGTATTTCATTCCCTTCGATAATAGATTAAAATATGACCTATCCAAGGGAGTGTCTGTATAATTATAAATTTTAAATTGATTATAACAACGCATTACTCCATCAATCACAATGCCTTGGTCTCTTTCAGGCTCTTCCAATCGACCATTCCCTACATCCGTGTCCTTTACCATTTCCTCCCTTTCTCCTCTTCCTGATGGTAAGAAAACTTTTTCCTCCATTTTCCTCCCCTTTTCCAATCTATCTGCTTCCCATTCTTCCACCCTTGGTGAAAATTTGATGTGTCCTTGTTGTTGTTCTGAATATAACGCTCCCCCTGAACGTTGTTCATTCCATGGGAATAACTCCTATTTTGGGATTGGTCCTTGTAATACTGGTCTACATTGTCTGTATATGCTTTGTTAACGTCTGACTTGTCCGATTTGTGTGCCCCTCCCCACTGGTAGGCCTGACCCCTTTTATACTGTTCATTATCTCTTTTCATTTTTTTACTTTTCCTCTCATATGCTTTTTTTAGTTTTTGAATCAGCTAATTCAAATTGTTTTGCATATAATTTTTCCCAATGTGAAAACATAAGATCTTTCAAGATAATTTCATTCAACTGCTCGACTTCATTAATATATTTGCATAATTTTTCATCATTACACTTAATTAACATTTTCATATATTGTATACCAAAAGAATCAAATAATTGGTTAAATTCATTAATAATTGCACTAGTTAATTCAACCCCCATAGGCGTTTTAAAAAACCTCAAACCCATGGGCATGATGTTAGTCTCAATACATTTAGATAAGTAAGCATTGTCCAATTTTATAGAATTGATAGTGTTGAGTTTTTTCCCCAACATATAGATTAAATCCTTAAGAGTTCCCTTTAACTTATTGGGTTCAAAATGTTCATTGTCTCTGTGGTCAGAGGTATTATCAAAATCACAGTGGTTATCAAAGAAATTTTTTAAATATAGTTCCTTGTTACCCTGTGTCGCTGGTACATTTGATCCACATACATTATTTTTAGTAGGATGTACAGTACCTGTGCCGTCTCCACCCTTGGAGTTGATGTTTTGATAAGTACGCATTGGTTGCGTTCTTTTCGGCTTGGTACCAATCCTTCTGGCCTCATCTGTCAAATTTCCAAAACAACGATCTGATGAAGACTCTTTTGAAAGTGATTATCGTTTGTGAATAAACAGGGACTTTTATCTTCTTTCATTTTTAATTTTGGAGACATTAAAATCAATTTTAAACGGAACTTTGATTCATCTTTGTGGACAGTGTTTTTCAGCTTTACCTCTACAAACATTCGGTTTGTAGCATTAGCCTTGGTGTTATCTCTGTCGTTGTTTTTGCTATTTGTTGTGTAGGGATAAGATTTGATTTCTCCCAATGTATCGTTATTCCCTAGTGCAGTTACCAGAAAATGCTTGGTGGGGGCGGTAAGGAGCCAGTCATCTAGATATGGAAACACCCGGATTCCCTTTAGTCTCAAGTGAGCTGTTACCACTGCCGTGCATTTCGTGTACACTCTGGGGGCTGTAGAGACCGAACGGCAGGGCACAGAATTGGTAATGACTGTCACCTAGCCAGAAGCGAAGCAGACTCCTGGAGCATTTGTCCATCTTGATGTGGTAATACACATCCCAGAAATCTATAGAGCACATCCAATTGCCTTCTCTTAAAAAAGGAAGGATGGACTGAACCGTGACCATCCGGAATAAGGTGTGGGTGACAGACTTGTTTAAGTTACTGAGATCCAAAATGGGTCTCCAGTCCCCTGTCTTTTTTGGCACCAAAAAGAATCTCGAATAAAATCCGGATCCATGCTGGTCTGGTGGGACTGGCTGGATGACTCTTTTTTTTGAGACAGCTTTATAATCTCAGAAGCTGCTTCTTCCCTTTGACTGGGTGGAATGTTGGAAAGTTTTCTTGGAAATTTTGGCTGAAAAGAAAGGGGAATCGTGTAACCTCTGGTAATAATATTCTGCACCCAACGACTGGTGGTGATAGAGTGCCAGGCAGCTTGGTGCAGAGAGAAACGACTCCCGACTGCTGCCATAGGTAAGCAATTGGGCCACCCCTCTGGAGCGCTGATAAGGCTGTCCAGAGAAGGAGTCCCTGGAGACTTGGTTGTGAGGATCCCCTCTGCCTCTATAGGGGCGTCTTCCAGAATTTTTACCTCCTCTGCCTCTGGGAGTATCATCACCACGTGGAGCATGGAAAGGACCCTGAGATTTCTTATGCCACATTTTTCCACTCCTCTGATTCCTGGAGAAGGTACGTTGAGGGTCGGAAAAACCATAGGCCTACGGCAGACAGGGGTTTCTGTCTTGCTTGAACCTGGCTAGCATGTCCTTCACTTTGGAACTAAAGAGGGATGAAGCTTCGATGGGAGCATTCAGAAAGGAAGACTTGAAGGGGTCTGCGAGGTCACAGATGCGCATCCAGGCATGAAGCCTCATAATGCCCAAACCCACTGTTCTAGCCGCCCCTTCGGTCACATGTGAGAGCAACCTCATGGACAAGTTGGATACTGATTCCAGGGTTGCTAGCTGTGAGGCCACTTTGTCCCTGACCTCATCAGACAACTGTCCTGTGAGTGTCCCAGAGAGTTCGGAGATCAAGTCCCTCTGGAGCCTTGTAAAATGTGGCAAATAATTCAGGGAGCATATAGCAAAGGTCCCTGATGTAAAAGCATGCTTCCCAAGTCTGTCCACTGCCTGGGATTCCCTGTTGGGCGGGTGAACAGAAGGACTTTCCTCAGCCAAGTCCTTTTTCATGGCCACCGCCACCACCATAGCATCAACTGGTAACCCTTTGGACCACTGTGGATTCTCCACAGGAGGGGCAGAATTCTGTCTGGTCTCTGGGGGATCGTCTCAATGGAATCAGGGTTCTTCCATGCGTGCTGCACGATGAGCTGGACGAGCTCATGGGCAGGCGTGGTCACCCAAGATGTAGACGGTCGGGCACGAAAAGCCTGCAGGAACACGGACTCCTCAGATGAAGGGTTGGAGGGCTTCCAGTCACCTCTTTGCTTTAACATCTCCAGGATGTCTCCGAAGGAGACATCATCAGGAGGTGACCGTGGGGACCCTTCACCATCATCATAATCCATGTCCTCCCTTAAGGACTCCTCAGGCGAGTCCACATGCTTCCTCTTGCACGTCTTCTTTTGAGTGGGCTTCTCAGTGGAGGTCTCTGAGGAGGACTTGGAAGAGTGAGTCCCTGAACAGGGGTTTCTTGCAGCTTTTCTACCTGGTGTCCCTGGGGGTGGTCTGTGACAGCTGTAGCTCAGGGGGTGAGAACTGGGGTTCTGACATCAAAGGAGTGCTGCCAGAAGCAACAGCCCTCTCCACTGCGCAGAAGGCAGACCCGCCAAAGAGAGATGGGAGCCCGGAAGTGAGAAAGACAACCTCGGGACCAGGGTTACACCCTGCTCCGATGGACCCCCCCCCCAAAGATGGAGCCTCAAGCAGGATCGGTGCAGACGCAACCATCGGTGCAGAGGAGGGAACCAAGGAGAAAGATGTCACCATACTCCAGGCTGACGGGCCTGTCCCCCAACACCTAGACTGAGGAAGGACCGGTTCGGTGGGAACCGAGGACCAAAGGGACAAATTTGGAGCTGGAGTGAGATGCACCATAGGCGCCAAGGTGATGGGTTCCAAAAAGGATGTCAGAGCAGAAGGCTTCGGAACCGAGATGGTTGAAGGAGGAGCGTAAGATGGAGTCCGTGGATAAGGCAACCCAAGTCCAGGAGGTGGATGGGTTTTAGAAAGTGAGGGAATCCCCCTGGCTGCCAACAGCTGGTCCACAAGATACACCAGATCATGTTCCGAAGGGCTCCTGGTGGATCTAGTGGATACTCCAGATGGGGAGTCAGGATGTTCGAGAAATGGGCTATATGCTTGGCCCAGAAACGGGTCTACAGAGGGAGAGTACCAGGTCCGTGGTGCAGGGTCTGCTGGCACTGATGTCTCTAGTTTTGAGACCGGAAGCAAGAAAATCAGATACAGTGTGGTCAGTACAATGCTCAGTGCTGAAGTGGCACTCGCAGCCAAAAAGGTCGGTTCCAAAATGGAAACTGAAGTTGTAGTCGAAGGTAGGCCCTGAGCCGTAGTAGCTACAGGTGCCAAAGTCAAACCAGGCATAGTAAGATCAATGATCGGTGCCAGAGGCAGGGCGTGTGCCAAAACAGGCGTCGGTACCGAAGGTTTTGAGACGGTCAGAGCTGAGGAAGGCAGACCTGAAGAGGCAGATTTATGCTCCGACGATAACTTAGGAACCTTAGATTTCCCAGGTTTGCTCTGATCACCCGATGGTTAAGAAGGAACAGAATGGGATCTCTTTTTGTCCTTAGAAAGAGGGGTTGAGACCTCCATCGCAGAAATGGCCTCTGAGAAGGAAGACTTGAGTAACCCCTTCATAATATGTTTATTTTTATACTCATTAAGAGTGCACTGGCTGAAACTTTGACAAATATCACATGGAGACTGCACCAAAAGATGGGCCACTCCCAAACAGTAATACACAGTCATCATGTGAATCACTATTAGGTAACTTGCCCTTACAAGAAGTACAATGCTTAAAGCCTGAAGTACCCTTCTTATCCGACATCTTGGTAGAAAAGGACACCACCACTAACTGTATAATCCAACAATAATGAAGTCAACTATGTTCAGAAAATCACAAGAAAATCACCAATATAACAACACACTGTATGAAGAGAAGAAAGGGAAACAACTGAATAAAGATAAAAGCTAACAGGTTAAGCAAGAGAAGACAATACCAGCTATGGTATTGAAGACCGAAGAAAAGTCACTACCAATACTAAAGGTTTAGTAAAATATGAAGATATCCAAAAACCTTTACACATATATCAAAAAAGATTTCACTTAGCTGAGAGCTCGGCTGAAATGCGGCTTTACGGCTATGTGGCAAACGAGATCGAGGTAACAGGGAGAAGGGAATTCTGGATAGAGACTTAGCTCAAGAGTTTTTTGCCTGGTGCGAGCTTGGTAATAGGCCAACTCTGTTCCGAGGGCTCAGAACCAAGGCCATCAGTGATGAATGGAAAGAAGATTATTTATTTTTATTTATTTTATTTATTTATTTTACATTTGTTGACCGGGCTAGTCCAGCTGGATAATTTCCATTTTCAGTGGAGGCCCGGGGAGAAAAGCTCCATCGATTAAAATAAGGTTATAGAGATTAAACAAATACAATAAATGTGAGAAACTAAAACAATGGGTAACAATGAATACATATTAGTTTAGATAAAGTAATACAAAACATAATTTACTATCTACATACTATTGTGTGAGAATAGTGTAATTACTCATTTTAAAATGTCTAACAGACAAAAATTTTTTTTTTTTTTGAGAGCAATAGAAATAGTACAGTCATACAGTTGTAATGTCATTTGTGTTGACAGAGAAAGATAGTTTTGAGATAAGAAATTCTGATAGTAAAAAGTATAAAATAGATTAGTCAGGGTTGGTACAAGAGCAAAGCCAGAAGTTGGTCAGATGTAAAAAAAGTTGATTTTAAAAGATGTAAGGAGCCAAGAGCAGTAATGTGTGAGGGAGGTTATTCCATATTTTGCCTACAGAGTTGGAGAAAAGGCAGTTACCTGCAGAATTTGTGATCCTGGTTGTGTTGACTTGTAGCTTTTGGAGCGCAGTTGTTTCAAGTTATTATAGGGGTCAAGAGGTTACTAAGAGCAGGTGTCTTGGATGGTTGATATAGAATGTTATGTGTGACTACTAGTTGTTGATAGATAAGTTTATTAAGAAATTCCAACCAGTGTAACTGTTTTAGGTTTATACAGTGGTGTGTTCTATACTGAGATGCTGTGGCAAAACGTGCTATGTTGTGGTAGGATGTAGACAGTTTCCTAAGGTTGCTTTTAGAGAGGTTAGTGTAAATGGAGGAAGCATACAGAAGGGTAGAGATAAGATGTGATTGTGCTAAGGTGATCCGTGCTTCTGGAGTAAGGAAGGGTTTAATTCTGTACAGTGAACCGATCTTTTTATTAACTGCTTTTATAGTGTTATTGATGTGATAATCATAGCTGAGATTATTATCAATAGTGACACCAAGCAGTTTGGTAGTGGAGTCAGGGAGATGAGGAGTTGTCACTTGCAGTAATAGTAAAATTTAGTTGAGGAGATTTGTGGGTAGGTGAGAATAGTAACAGTTTTGTTTTCTTGGGGTTAAGTAGTAGACATCTTTTGAGAACCCTGTTCACGGTAGAAAAGGTAGATTGTGTCAGTGACTGGAGTTCAGATTGAGTGGAGGCTGTGCAAATAATGGTGGAATCATCTGCATATTGTATGCAGGTAGTGTTATGGATAGATGACTGAAGATCATTGATAAAGATAGTGAATAGGAGTGGGCCTAGTATAGATCCTTGAGGTACTCCTAGAGAGATGGGTAGTAGAGCAGATAGCGAGTTTTTCCATAGTACTGCTTGTTGTCGGTTTTCAAGATAGGATGAGAACCAGGTTAAGGAAGAGAAATCTAAGGCAAGGGATTTTAATATGTCAAGAAGAAGTGTATGGTTGACCATGTCGAAGGCTTTAGACAGGTCTAGAAAAAGAGAAGAGGTTAGTTTGTTGCCAGATCACTGGCTTCTTCAATGATAAAAGTTAATGTTTTCTAAAAGCATGCAAGTTGTTTTTCACATCTCGGAGAGTAATAAAGAAAAAAGAACAGACACCAAGTAGTATAAGTAGAAATACAAATGATAATATGCCTCTTAGCATGGATAACCTCAATTTTAGATTAATTAAGACCAGTGCTTGCAGCTGTCTAATTGCAACAACTGCTCTTATTAGGAGGGTTAAACTTCATTATTTGAAAATGTACATAGTTTTGTGTGTTTGTATTAAGTTAACAGGTAACGGGATGTCCTGAATGTGTGTTTTCTTTTGAGGGCTTTCATTTAAAAAAACAGATTCCATTGTTGATGATAGGGAAAAAACTGTATAAAGAATTAACCTGCCAAACATCAGTGGGTGGGTGTATCACAAAAGTTGGAAATATACATTTAAAAAACTGTGATATATATATATATATATATATATATATATATATATATATATATATATATATATATATATATATCATATGTGGGAATAATGACTTCTTATCATAATGGTGATACTTTCCATATTATCTTGGAATATGAATGGTCTCACAGGTATAGACAAAAATAAAAGAATATTTAATTATATTATGAAATGCAGAGTGCAACTATAAATGCTATACGATTAGAGAAACATTTGGAAAGAAATGTGCATGTGAATTTGGTAAAGGATTTTAGGATGGCTATTCAGTAGAATATCCTGCACAAAGGAAAACAGAAGCACTTATATTAATTGCTAGAAATGCTCCAATAGTGATAGAAGAGGGCGAAAGATAATGATGTCAGATTTGTGGTAGCCAGGAGTTACTGGCAAGGGATGAGGATTACACTGGCATGTACTTATATTCCATCTGAAACTGCTGTTGTGGGGCTTAAAAAAATCTGCACTAAATAATCAGCCTTCAGCAGGGAATATTCCTTATAAGTGGGGACTGGAATTTGATTTGCAACAACAATGATGTATTGGGGGGCTAATAGGGAAAATATAAATAAAGAGGGTAGATTTCTGAAGAAATATATGAAAATATTCATATTATTCCCCAAGGTACAACAACTGGGCTAGACTAGACAGAAATTATATTTCATATGATTATGTGCATTTACTTGACAACTTTGAACACATCCAGTAACTATTTCAGATAAATTTCAATTATTAGTAAGATAAAAATGCAGGGTAATGAAGTAAAGAAGAGACACTAACTAGTGCTTCCCCACCTACGTGTTAAAAATAGAGGCATATAACGAATGGATATTGGAAATTATTCGGGAGATATTATGGAAGATAAAAAGTACTCCAGAAGTTATGGCTAGTGAGTGGGATAAAATTAAAGTGAAATTTAAAAATAGGGTAAAAACAAAGGAAAAAAAACAGATACAGTTAAGAAGCAACAAGAATTATTTATAGGTGCTAACAAAGGTTAAAGTGTTATAGAATAAGGGGAATCTCACAGAAGAAAAATAGGCCCAATTAAGGAGGGCTAAAGAGAAAATAAGGGAGTACCTGAATATTATTCATGAGCTTAGAAAAATTGCTTTTAAGCAACTATTTCTTGATAAAAACTTTTGGCATGATTTTGGCAACAGAAAGTAGAAATGATCATTGCCAAATTTTGGGAAACTATAACAAGAAAAATAACTACAGATCCTGTATTAGAGATATTTCGGAAACTGTATGAAAATATGCATAAAGCAGAAAAGTAGGGAAATCATGAAAAAGCACAATGGAAATGTTTATGCAAGATTTAAATATGCCAAGGTTTATTGGTTTATAGGTTTATACTAGGCTAACTGCCCTTGTAAGCCATTTTAAGCCTAGCCAATTACCCCATGTAAGAATCAAACCCTGTACCTTGTGTAGGTAAGGTAAACACCTTAACTATTATGCCAACCTCCCCACCCCAGGTTAGAGGTAGATGAGTCTCAACATAGCCATATATATGGAGGTACTCACTAGAAGGCTACCAAATGATCAGAAATCTCCCAAATGTAAACCATTTGCACACGCTGCTATGCAAACAGAAACCACTACACATAATAACATATAATAACACATACACCAGTGTCTCAGCAAATAAGCTCCTAAGACAAAACACCTCAAAATCTAATGTCTTGGTCATTGGCAACTCCACATTGAGACACACAGATGTCCCCCTCACCAGGATGGACAAGGAGAAGGTCACAGTCAGCTGCCTGTCACATTCCAGGAGCCATCAAAACACACATGCAGTCAAGTCACTCAACAACAAGTACCGTTATGACTCTCTATCATAGTTCATATTGGGGTGAATGACTTGAGGCGTACCACTATGGACTATATGAAGAGAGACATGACTGAACTCTCAGATTATGTGTCTCAGGCAGTTATGACCCTAGCCCTAAGCAGCATTCTACCTTCACACAGGATGATGCCGCAATATAAACAAAAAATGATCAACTTCAACAATTGGCTTAGCTTTTGGTGTCAGTCCAGAGGGATCCAGTGTCTATCAGCCTGGGAAGATATGGCAAACAGGCCATGCTGCTTTGCCAGAGTTGGTCTGCACCTGTCTCCTCTAGGCTTTCAGACACTGCAAAGGCACTTGCCTCCCCCTTAGTGCCTTTTGTAGGCAATGTCAAAACAACAAAATATCTGATGTAACGAAATCCACTCAAGAAAAGCTCAAGGTTCTGCTGCTTAATGCTAAGAGTCTAAACATGAACTGCACTCCTTGGATGCACTCCTCACCTTGAAAGATGCTGACATCTGTGCAGTTACTGAGACATGGTTCAAGGCCTCAGAGAGCACCCCGGCCATGGAAGGTTACAATGACTTCCACACATTCAGACCTCAAAATAAGCATGAAAGAACCAAAGGTGGAGGTGTGTCCAACTTCATTAAAGCCAAGTACACCTCAAGACTGGTCAAACAGTATGACTCTCTCAAACTACTCCATGTCCAATTAACTATATGCAAAATACCCTACCACATCATTGCTAGCCAAAGATCCCCCACCACGAACCAAGAAAAGCACACCGCCTATCTGGACTTACTGGAGTCACTCGCCATACAGCCCAACACTTTGGTCATGGGAGATTTCAACTATCCTTCCATTGACTGGGTGACATACATGAGCATGAACATGAACATGCATGAACATGCTTGCCAAGGGGTTCCTGGACTTTGTCAATACAAATGCTCTAGAACAGATAGTCTGCACCACCACAAGGGGCTCAAATGTCCTAGGCACAACAATAACCAACATGGAGGGGGTCACTACACTCCCCCCTGTGTGATGCCATCCCTGGTAAGGTTGGACCATAAATCAGTCTCATTTGAAGTAAATATTGAACCTGTCACCACTACAGGAGCAAAAACACTAAAACAGTTTTCCAAAGCAAACTACAGCCTACTAAGCGATAGTATAAAATGTTTTATGCCCCCTTGCAATCGCAGACAAGAATGAATCCTATGCAGAGGTGTGCACAATTTCCTGTATAAACACTTAAGCAACTGTACAGACTCAGCTGTGCCTCACCGGATTAAAACCAGGTCCTCACAAAAAACAAGCCACCCTGATAGACCTCAAGTATAACAAAAGGAAGAAACTGATGTCTAAGAGCAAGAGGGAATTGACTCAGCAGAGGAAGAATTCCCTTCACAGCTTGAACAAGCAAATCAGAAATCTTGTAAATTTTTCTAAAGCTAATTATGAAGGTAAAATAGCATCCCTGGCTAAGGATAACTGGGTCTATATTACGTTCACGAAAACCCCTTTTAGGAAATGGCTCTTTGCCAAACGATAGCCAGCGAAATCTAAGTCCCACAAACGGCCATTTCAGCAAATATTTTCTTGGAAGAATACATACATACAATATTGGAGGAAATTGCCAACCTGCTAGCTGACAGATTTGGTGCAAACATCACCCCTCTGCCCCCTCCAGCCATACCTCAAAGCATATCTAACACCAGTCCTCTGCCTAATATCTCTAGAGATCAGGTCATATCTGCCCTCTCCAAGGCCAAAAACACGGCCTCAGTGGGACCAGATAACATCCCAGGTTGCTTATTAAGCAATCTAAAACATGACCTAGTAGACCCACTTGGTGTTATCTTTAACCATAGCCTGAGAACTGGCTTTGTTCCAGCTGAGTGGAGAACAGCAACAGTAATCCTCTTGCACAAATGGGGACCCATCAACCGACCTTGGGAGCTACAGACCCATAAGTCTAACTAGACTTATCTGCAAGGTCATGGAAAGAATCACCATGGATCTTATTAACATGGACAGAGGCGAACCTCAAACTCTAGACCCAACCCAGTTGGGCTTTGTTAAGGGTAGATCATGCTTATTAAACCTAGTAGACTTCTTTGAGAAAGTCACTAAAGCCCTGAATGAAGGTAAGACAGTGCATACTGCCTATCTTGACCTAGTCAAGACTTTGGACACAATTCCCCCCTCAGGTATTATTGAGAAACTCTCCCTGCTACGTATTAACATTTATATCACTAGACAGATAGTCAATTGGCTCACTGACAGAACACACACTCTCAAAGTTGGTGACTCCACCTCTACCAATAGACCCGTCACCAGTGGCATACCACAAGGATCTGTGCTGGGCCTTTTACTGTTTGAAATCTATTTCTCAGAAGAACAGGCTAAAATAGAAGGCCTTTGACTTACCAAGTTCACTGAAGATTGCAACTTGGGTGTAATCACTGAGTCCCCCAAAATGTTAACATGTTACAGGAGGGGCTAACATAGACAAATGATTGGTGCCAAAGCCACTGTCTAAAAAAACTAAATGCAAAAAAAATGCATTATTATCCCCTTTGGCAAAGTAGAATTCCCTGCTAATTACAATATTGACAGTACCCCATAAATTTAAACCCAGTGGTGCGAGATCTACGAACACAGGTAGGTAGCAATCTGAACTTTGACCACCAAGTTTCCACAGTGGTAAGGAAAGCCTTCTACATTGCGCATCTCATAAGTAAGGGCATTGCATCCAGGTCATAGGATGTTATAACTCCACTGTACTCGACCCTCATCAGACTATTAATAGAATGCAATACTCCCTTCTGCATGTACCTCATGAGACACCTGCAGCAACTGAAGAGTCCTTAGAGGTTTCTCACCAAGAAAATACAACGTCTCCAAACCATGACTTAAGTGGATAGACTGAACCCCTGTCACTGTACTCTGCATTGTATAGACTGTTGAAAGGCAACTTGTGTCTGGCCTACAGGGCAGTCTCTGATCCTGCCCTGATGGATATGCTGCACATCCGCAAGTCAAATGGCACAAGAATCACTCGCTCTACAGATCTTAACCTAGCCTTTGACATTAGCAGAACACACTGGAGAGACAGATATACCCCCCAGAGAATGCTGCTACTCTGGCATAAACTTCCAATTCACAAGAAGCAGAGATTCTCACTGACCATATTCAAAATCAACCTGGACAAATAGATGATAGACCACAAATTCACCACAGGGATGGCACCCATGTCCCTCATGGACAGGGGTAGTTGGTGTTTATCACAGACTCGCTCTGTGAATTACATCCATCTAACCAAGGACAACTGAGGCAACTCGGGATTAACATGAATAGGCTTGTAAGGACTTTAGGGCCACTAGGCTAGTAACTTCCTATTAACCTATGAACCTATGAACAACTAACAGTTAAGATAAAGGAAGTGAGATAAAAATGGTAATGCATAACCAATCTGCAGGAAAGTCTCCAGGAATAAATGTTCTGGTGGACGTTTGGAAGCTAGGAGGGAAGAAATTGATAAAGGTCTGGAAGGTTTTGTTTAACAGTATTTTAAATGGAGGAGAAGCACCAACATCCTGGAAAAAGCTGTGGTGACTGTAATACCTAAAGATGGTAAAGACCTATCAAATCCAGCTTCATATAGGACCATTTCAATTTTAAACCACGATTATAAAGAGTTTATGTCTATAATGGCTAAAAGAGTGGCAAAGGTGTTGCCAAAATTGATAGATATAGATTGATGGTGTTTTGTGGAAGGGAGGCAAACATTTGATAACATTAATAGAACAATGATGATCCAGAGGGAAGCAGAATGTAAGAAAATACCTTTGTTGTTGGGGGGTCCTGATGTAGAGAAAGCATTGGACAGACTAAGTTGGGATGTTTTAAGTAGGGCAATGAATACATTTGCATTTCTCGATACAATAATAAGGTTAATTAGGAGGACATATGAGGGATCATAGGCAGATATCAAAATGCAAGGATTCCTCTCTGATAAATTGTGTCTGATGACAGGAACCAGGCAGGAGTGTCCTCTTTGTTATCTGCATTATATTTAGAACCATTGGCAAAGAAAATAAGGGAAATTCAAGGATATAATTGGTATAGCATTCAAGAATAGTTAGCTTTATTTTTAGATGATATTATTTTGAACCTGATAGAACTGGAAAAGGACATCTCAGTGTTATGGAACATTCTGAGACAGTTCCTGTTTTTTTTTTTGGAGGAATATAAAATTGATGAAGATGATAAAACAAATGCTATACCTGTAAACTACATAACCACACATGAATTGTTTCAGCAATACCCATATTTATGGGGACATTATAAAACAAAGTATTTAGGAGTATGAGCTAAGAAGGATTCTGTTATGACAGCTGAGGATATGTGGGAAGAGAATAAACAAAAGAAAAATTAAAAACTGAGAATTTGGAAGTCCTTGTCTATGGATCTGGATAGAATGATACAAGCAGTAAAAACATTTTTAGTCCCTTTAGTTTTATACATCAGTCTGGCATATTTTTATCAACCATAAGAGAATTTGTGGATAGTAATTAATAAAGAGTTGAAGGATTTTATCAGGGAGGGGAAGAGGGCAAGAGTTAAGTGGGATAATATGATCCTTAAAATAGAACACAGAGGTTTACAATTATCTGATTTGAAGAGATATTTTACAGCTACATAGTTAAGGCTTTTATACATAACACAAGCAGAAAGCTACAATTCAAAGTGACAGGGATGATGATGATTATGATGATGAAGTGGGGGGTAATTCAAGAAATAAGCAAAGAATGGAATTTTGGATGCAGATCCTTAGGGAGAATAACAACAGTCATACAAAATAACCGAATGGAGAGATGAAAAGTGGGATCCAAATGCAGAGATGAAAAGAGGGGTCCAAATGGAGAGATGAAAAGTTAGCAAGCAAAGGAGAGTAGTAGTGCTGAAATTTTATTCATCCTCAAGTCTTTGTGAGTACCTTCACGAGGTTGACCCTGTTTTCTACAAAATCTCACCAAGGTGACACTGATATATAGACTGTATTTATATAGCATATATCATAGGCATAAGTAGGTCAAACATTAAAAAAAAGATTGCTGGGTGCACAAGACCCAGGATAAAAAATTGCACAACTCTGGTAGGTGCACTGGTGCCAGGACTGGAAAAAATGACAGTGTAGAATCCTCAAAATCTGGAAAAAATCCTACAATGGAACCAGGCCAGACCAAGGGGGAGGATGACCACCCTGTTGTAGAAGGAAGTAGCAGCCCACAAATATCACAAAAACTGATAGGCCAAAGAAGAGACCTAAAGACAAAAGAGTGGACTATTAAGGATAACAAAGACATTTTGTATTGTTACTATTATGTAAAAAGCCCAAAATTTCCAGACACAAGATATACAAAATGATTAAGAGAGAAATTAGAGGAAAGAAAAATACTTCCACAAGAAAAACTGTCAGAAGCTCCAAATGAAATTTTGCGTTTGTTGATACAACAGATTTGTGAAAAACATTATATAGATCAAGAAACTTTGATCTGTTTGGAAAAAGAAGCATCTGAGGAAGTGCGAAAATATAAACAACAAAACCAAGAGATATTTGAAAAGTATAAAAAGGAAATATGGACATGGGAAAGACAGAGAGATTTGATATGGTGCAATATTTATCCAAAGGAGAAAACCAAATTAATCAGTATAAAGAAGGCAGCCCCAAAGATATTTGAAGAGTAATACAGGCGAAGGCTATGGAAAATTTCACAATAAAAGAATAATATCACAAAGACGGAATGTAGAAAAGAAGAGTAGTAAAACAGAAGTTAAAAAATAGAAGTTGAAGTTATGGAGTGCCTTCAAAGTGAAGGATTTGGTGTAGAAGGTCTAACACAGATTATACAATGACCCCCCATTAATATTCCAAAACGTGCACCCTGATTGGTCAGTGTGCACGTTGTAAATCAGACTTATACTAATGGAAAAAGGTCCGGTCGCCTGGACTTTTTCCATTAGTATAAGTCTTTTTTTACAGCAACAGAGAATGCAAGATCTCAGTTGCTGTTCAGACACTGTCTCGCTATGTTAAAGGAGTTTAACATAGCGAGACAGCTTTAAAAAAAGTAAAGGAGATCATCCTTTCTCCGTTGCTTTTTTTTTAAAGCTGTCTCGCTATGTTAAATGGGTTTAACATAGCGAGACAGCTTTAAAAAAAGCAATGGAGATTCTCCGTTGCCTTTTTTTAAAGCTGTATTACTATGTTAAACTCCTTTAACACAGCGAGACAGTTTGTAAAAAGCAAGGGAGATCTTGTTTTCTCACTTGCTTCCACCCACAGCTCTGATGTACTGCGTAAGCATGCGCAGTACATCAGAACTGCCGCAGAATACCACACAGCTGCGGAAGGGCAGCAAGGAGGCATTATATAATGCCATTATTTAAGAAAAGTAAGTATTTTTTTCTTAAATAATGTCATTGTATAATAGCAATAACCCACTTCTGGGTGTGGGTAATGCTGGATTTACCCAAGGTTGTCTCTGTTTGGCCACTCGGGCTTCTCCCTCGTGACCAAACCACACCAACCGTGGGTAAATCCAGCATTACCCACACCCAGGCATGGGTTATTGCTATATTATATCACAGCATGATGGAATCAGTCCCCAAAGTAAGGAGAAGCAGGAAGATCAGGAAACATCTGAAGAAGAAATATGGACAAGGGAAACAACAAGAGATTTAATATGGTGTAATATTTATGCAAAGGAGAAAGCAAAACTAACCAATTTAAAAAGATCAGCACCACAGATATTTGAAGAGAAATACAGGCAAAGGAATCCAAACATAGAAAACTTTACAATACAAAAAATAAGAAGACAAAGAGGAAAAGTAGAAAAGGAGATTAGTAATGGAGAAGTTAAAGAAACAGAAACTGAGGTTATGGAATAACTGCAAAGTGAAGGATGCAGTGTAGAACATCTAATTCAGAAAGCACCACAACAGAATAGAGCAATGGATATCCAAATTAAGAGGAAATCAGTAGAACAGGAAGCAATTGGTCAGGTGAAATATGAAGATAATTTGAAGCTTCCCACAGTAAACCAGTATAAATGTTCACTTGAAGATAGACAGCAAGGGAAGGAACAGGAAACTCTGGAAACTCTGATGCAGTCAATGTTGAGGAGTGATAGGCCAGTGAGTTCCCATATGACAGAGCAATGGATGGCACAGGATGAAATCGAAGAGAATGTGCCACAGAAAGATGCTATAGAACCTTCTATAGAATGCCTGCAGGAAATGGAAAACAAGGGGTGTGCCCTCAGTTTGGAAGAAAATGAGCTATGAGAACAGCTGCCTGATTTAATAGACACAGATAAATATATCAAGAAGAATGAAAGAAACAGACTTCAGAAGGTTAATAAAACCCAAAAACTCAGGAGTCTGCTAAAACAAATGAACACAGTAATTAGGACTGTTCATAGAGATCCATGCGATATAACAGAAGTAAACAATATATTACTGTGCAGCTAAATTAATAACTGATAAAGTTCGACCACAAGAACATAGGGTAGTGAGGGAAAGGAAGGGGAGAAACTGAATACCATCATGGAACTATCGAACAGAGAAAACTATAAATTAGTTAAGACAAGAAATGTCACTGTTAGAAGACTATAGAAGAGGGAACAGATCAACACAAATACCAAGAAAGATAGATGTGATAAAAGCAATGCACAGTATTAGAATAGACCAGGATCTATCATGCACTATTGCAAATAAACTTAAAATTTCTATAAAAAACAATTCCACCTCGGTTTTGAACTTCCAAAGCCAAAATGTCACAACAAAAACTAGTAAAAACTGATGTATTCTTCTTGAAACAAGAAGTAAACAATAAAAGCTGGACATCCAAAAATAAGTACACCAGCAGAAAAATAGCAGCAGAATAGCAGCAAAATATAAGCAAAATAGCAGCAGCAGTAATCCAACGAAACAATCCAAATGGTAAGAGCTTTCATCCACATAAGTTGTGGACTTTATCAAACCAAAGTGTCTCACCATTTAGGCTGTTTAAATAACAGTCCCATTTACCCCTTGATTAAAACCACCTGGTGGCAATTAACGATTCATTACATGTGAACCGTATATTACCTAACAGCAAACAATTCATGAAAAACATTGCTAAAATCAAAGTACAAGTGCTCTGTTTTTTAATACAGGAACTAAAGAAATGTGTTTGTTCATACCAGGTGGGAATATTGCTCCCAGTTTTAACTGCCATCTTAATTCACTGTTAGAAATTCTGTTACTCCAATCCCCTCCCCTAGGGTCTTTCCCTATTATTTCCAAAGTCCCAAATTTGAAACAAACTTGTCCTGAACATATACTTGTGTGTTTGTAAAGGGAATTATTGGGGTTCTTTGTTTCTATGGCATATAAGTGCTCATAAATACGCTTCCTGAACACTCTCTCTGTTTTACCCATGTAAAATCCCTTGCACCCAGAACATATTACAAGTCCCTTACTATTACAATTCCCATTCACCAAATGGACTCTGAAACTCTCCTACCATAGCGTGTGTTCCCTCCAGGATATGTGTACAATATTTGCACGCTCCACATTTTTGAGTACATTTTTCTCCATATTTAAGGGGCAAGGGATGTTCAAATAGATGTCATAGTGGATAGAAATGACTATTCTAATGATACAGCTAACCTGTTAAATGATACAGACCAGTATGAAACAGTTTCTCTTAACCAGATTAATATTTCACACAGGAGAATACAGCTTTTTATTGAAGACAGTTTGCTTCAGGGGGTCATTAACGAAGAGATATAAAACTTTTTGGTGACTGAACACCCCTATATTCCCACGGTTTTTGGCATCCCCAAAGTTCATAAGATTATAGAACACCCCATATAGGCTGATAGTAGCGGCCCACAATAGTTTAATTTACTCTCTGGGCATTTTTGTGGACTGAATATTAAAGAATTCTATGCGCCCCATAGCACATGTGCTTATTGATTCATGAGACTTTCTAACGAGAATTAAAAATGAATTTTGTGGTGATTCTAAGGGGTTCTCAACTATTGGTGTTGTAGATCTATTCAACTCTACACCCCATGATGTTGGTATTGATTTTTTTTCGTGAGGCTATCTTGGATTACACTCATTTAGACCCAGAGCTGACTAATTTTGTAGTGGAAGTTATGGAAGTAATTCTAAGCAACAACTATATTACTTTTGAAAATGAATATTTTAGACAACTTAAAGGTGTAGCCATGGGGTCTAGTAGTGCCCCTGTTTTTGCTAATTTTGTCATGGCGACCTGGGAAAAGAAATATGTATTTCCCTCAGGCTTTGAGAAGGAATGGTCTTTACACCTCCGTTACTTGGATGATGTTTTTGTTCTCTGGAAGGGTGATGATAGCGTAGCGCATGATTTTTATGTGTACATTAATGAAGTCTGTCCCTATTTTAAGTTTAGACATACTTTTTCTCCTGATAATATTGATTATTTGGATGTTACCCTTTCAATAGATAGGGACAGGAGAATTTTCACATCAAGGGTTTACCGTAAACCCACATACGCTAATAGCTTTTTAGCTTATGACAGTAGACAACACCGGTACACTAAGACAAATTTGGTGAGAGGGTAAATGATCCAAGGAACAAGAATGTGTTCTACGTTATGATGATTTGAAGCCTAGAAAGGAATACTGAGGTACACAACTCATTGGGCACTTCACCTAAATTTGTGTACAAAGTAGGACACAACATGAAACATCTGTTTGAACACCCCTTGCCCCTTAAATATGGAGAAAAAGGTACTCAAAAATGTGGAGCGTGCAATACATCCTGGAGGGAACACACGCTATGGTAGGAGAGTTTCAGATCAGAGTCCATTTGGTGAATGGGAATTGTAATAGTAAGGGACTTGTATACTTGTGCATATGTTCTGGGTACAAAAGAGCTTACATGGGTAAAACAGAGAGAGTGCTTAGGAAGCGTATTTATGAGCACTTATATGCCATAGAAACAAAGAACCCCAATAATTCCCTTTACAAACACACAATTATATGTTCAGGACAAGTTTGTTTCAAATTTGGGATTTTGGAAATAATAGGGAAAGACCCTAGGGGAGGGGATTGGAGTAAGAGAATTTCTAACAATGAATTAAGATGGCAGTTAAAACTAGGAGCAATATTCCCACCTGGTATGAACGTACACATTTCTTTAGTTCCTGTATTAAAAAACAGAGCACTTGTACTTTGATTTTAGCAATGTTTTATGTAATGTTTTTCATGAATTGTTTACTGTTAGGTAATTTAGGGTTAATATGTATCGTAATGAATGGTTAATTGCCACCAGGTGGCTTTAACCAAGGGGTGAATGGGACTGTTATTTAAACAGCCTAAATGGTGAGACACTTTGGTTTGATAAAGTCCACAACTTATGTGGATGAAAGCGCTTACCATTTGGATTGTTTCGTTGGATTACTGCTGCTGCTATTTTGCTTATATTTTGCTGCTATTCTGCTGCTATTTTTCTGCTGGTGTACTTATTTTTGGATGTCCAGCTTTTATTGTTTACTTCTTGTTTCAAGAAGAATAAATCAGTTTTTACTACTTTTTGTTGTGACATTTTGGCTTTGGTAGTTTAAGACCGAGGTGGAATTGGTTTTTATGGTGTTTTGTGATCCACCGGATTGCTCCGTTGTGAACTTCGAAACTTAAAATTTCAACATAGGTGAGAAAACTTAGAAGATATGAAGATAAATATAAAGGAAAAGTACAAAGTTAGCAATTTATTGATGACCGAAAAAAGTTTAATAGGGAATTGGGAATCAAGGTAAAAGGAATTGAAAGACTGCCAAAAACAGAAGAAATAGATACACTTTGAAGAAATATCTATGAAGATCCTGTGGAACATAACAAAGATACTAAATGAATAGAAGAAGTTAAAGAAAGAATAAGAAGTTTAAAGGTACAGGATATGAAATGGGATGAAGTAACAGCCAAAGAGATTAAAATAAAGTTCAGAAAAGCCTCTGATTGGAAAACCCCAGGCCCAGATGCAGTATCTAACTTTTGGCTACAAGTATTAACATCTTTGCACAAAGATTTAGCCGTAAGTAAGAAGTATTTATATGCGCACCTTGCACAGACACCAAAAGGAAAAACAATGCTCCTACGTAAGAGTGAACCTGCAAGCTACCCTAAAAATTATAGACCAATAACTTGCCTTCAGACAATGTATAAACTATATATGGGAATTGATGCCGACAGCTTATAGTCATTTAAAAGAAAACTCAATTATGGCAGTAGAACAAAAGGGCAATAAAAGAAAGTCGTATGAAACAAATGTTGTTAAATAAAGTCATGTCATAGTGGAGAGCTATAAAAAGGGGAAGAATCTAAGTATGGCATGGATTGACTACAAAAAAGCATTTGATAGTATCCCACATTCGTGGATAAAAGAGTGCTTAAAATATATAAGATACATCCTACACTGATCGACTACATTATAGTGACCATGAATTAGTGGCAGACCACTTTGCAATTAAGCCATGATAAAGGACAATTATTATCCCAGGGATAAAAATTCAAAGGGGAATATTCCAGGATGACTCTTCGTCACCACTGCTATTCTACCTTGCCCTTAACCCATTAAGCTGTCTACTTAACAGCTTAGGCCATGGCTGTAATTTAGCTTCTAGAAAACAACAAAGTGTAAAGACTTCTCATCTTCTCTTTGTTGATGATTTAAAATTGCATAGCTCATCAAATGAGGAACTGAAAGCACAACTGCAAGTTGTCAAAACTTTTTCAGATGATATAGGAGTGTCATTTGGTCTTGATAAATGTGCAAAAGCAACCTTTAAATCAGGAAAACTGCAACACCAGGAGAACATCAGTTTGGGACAAGAATGTGATATAAAAGAACTTGAGCAAGAAGGAGTGTATAAAGTATAAATATTTGGGAAATGATGAGGATCAACAATAAAACACGAACAAATGCGAATAAAACTTAGTAAGGAATATTTCAGAAGACTTAAAACACCTGAAAACTTAAATCCTGAAAACAGCATTGACATCTAGGAACAAAATCCAAGCTATAAACCAATTTGTTCTTCCTGTCCTAACTTACAGTTTTGGAGTGATTGACTGGCCCTAAAACGTGTTAGACAGATTAGATAGGAAAACAAGAAGGATGCTTCATGCTCACCAAATGATTTATAAAAATCAGTGCATACCAAGATTATATATTCCCTGTTCTGAAGGAGGGATAGGCCTCCTTGAAATTGATTACATGTATAGATTTGCAATTGTGGGACTCCACACATATCTGCTAACCTTACAAGACCCAAACGCAGTGAAAGTTTTGAAATATGAGGAGAATAAATCTAAGATGATGTCTCTGCTTAATCTAACAGAAACATATCGGCATAAAGTAGGAATGGAAATCAAACCAGAAGTTGATAAAAATCAGGCAACAACTGAATGTGCCAAAAAACAAAAGAATATAAGGTAAAGGACCAGATGAGAAGGCAAGAAATGTGGAAAATGCATAAATATAGTTGCAAGTATAGCAAACTTCTGGAAGAACCTCATGTTGATCTGGAACAAAGGCAGGAATGGTTAGGAAAGACGAATTTAAACCAAGAGATGAAAGATTAATACTGGTGGCACAAGATAGTGGGCTACGTACACGGTGGTTTACAAAGTCCATTGAACATGTGGGAGAAACAGACAAATATAGGTTTTGCAAAACAGAATTGGAAACAGTTGTACACCTTGCTGCTCATTGCGACATACTAATGGCAGAAAGACTGTATACTGAAAGGCATAATAATGTGGCAAGACTGTTGCATTGGGGATTGTGCAAACATTATGGTAGTGAAGTGGCTGAAAAACACTGGAAACATGAGCCACAAAGCATCATAGAAAATGATGAAGTCTACATCACATGGGATCATCCATTATCAATAGTTCAAAAGATAGATGCTAGAAAATCAGATATAGTGGTCCAAGAAAAGAAGACAAAAGAAGCATTGATCATTGAAATCACCACACCCAGTGACTATAGTGTCCTACGTACAGACAGACAAAAAGTTATAAAATATCTGGATTTGCAAGCAGAAACAAGAGCAATGTGGAAGACTTATTACCCAGATAGTTCCAATAGTAGTAGGAGCAACGGGTCTTATAAAAAGAATCGGTAATTACGTGTTATCGCAACCACATTCCAAAACTGCAAGCGTTCTTCATGTCATGGTCATTTGCTTCATTTTGTTATAAAGGCATCTGCTCTTGGTTGGAAAGATTATGCGATAATATGCAAGTGCAGATTTTTTTTTTTTTTGGTTTTCATATGGATGGTCCCTTGCAGTGTATGTCAAATGCTTCAGTTGGGCCATTGCCGGGGACTGTACTTGTACACCTTATTCAGAACTGTGCTGCTCAGCTGCTAAAGTCAACTTAGGCTGCACAACTACAGAAATGTAATCGGTTAACTGTGGTGGGGAAAGTGGGTGTGTGCTGTTGCCTCCTTGGTCAGTTGGATGCCATAAACGTACAAGTATGCAAAATTACAGTTGTCAACCTTTACTGCTTCCAACTATTTCATGAAGACTGCCATTATACACGTACTTGCAACAAGTGAAAGTCTGCCGTGACACAAATGTTATGAAGGATAGCCCATTTTAAAAGGAGACAGTTCCCATTCCCAGGGTGAGTGCAGGCAGTTATTTCTTGGGCTAAACAGAAGTCCTGCCTGCTGCGACACAAGCGATTGTTTTATACTTTTCTGGGATGAGAGATGTGCTGGGTTACAGCTTTTGAATGCATTATGCACCCCAACATGTTTTCCTAGCACTTTACATTTTAATTTCTTTTTCAATTGGGTTTTCAGGGGAAAAAAGAAAGTGTGGTACTTGGCGATCTGGTACTTATGCATTATCGCATGCACTGCATTCCACCCTGGGAATGATAACTGTCTCCTTTTAAAACGGGCTAGCCTTCATTACATTTCTGTCAAGGCAAACGTTCACTTGTTCCGAAGACCGCTAATTATGGCTGCTCTGAAATGCCCTTGAGTGCCGATTTCCTTGGTTTGTAGGCAATCTGCAGTTAAACAAATTTTCTTACTTGCTTACCTTTTTTTTTCTTTTTGAACACTTGGGTTTTCATTGGAGAAAGAAAAGCATGGCACTTGGCGATAACATTGCGAATTACGGCTCCTCAAAATATGGTTGCGATAATACGTAAGTACCAAAGAATCTATAATCGTATTTAGATATGTTACCAATACATGTAACTGTACGAATTGCACACGGAGTCATTACTGGGCACATTGCGGGTGCTGCGAAGAGCACTTCTGGCTGACATCAAATAGTGAAACAATACTAATTTCATGAACTTTAATCGTACTTTGACTAAGGAATGGGGTCCATTCCCATCATGGTATTGGAAACCTAAAAGATTTGGAGAAATTCAAAATATTATTAAATTAAAGTCGCAGAAAGTATACTAAGAACTAAGCCAACACAGGAATGGAGAAATGTGATTCTTCCAATAGGGACGACTGCAATTAGGGATACGCAGAATAGGCAAGAGGGGGCTGTAATTTACCGGAGGAAGCTGTCAAAGGAATTAAGGTACTGGGAACAAATTATTAGAGAGGGAAAAGTAACAGAATTGGAAGAGGCCCTGAAGACATTTGGACTGCAGACTAGAAATTGTCTTCCCTATCAGGGATTGATATCAGAGTATAGCCAAAAAGAAAGAGAGAGCAGAAATCTTAAATAAAAGATGTGCAATGGTTGAGTTTTTAGTTGAATCTACAACAGAAGCCGCTGTTAAAAAAGGGATAATTAGTACTGCATATAAAATATTGCATGATAACTATAGGAATCAATCAGAGGAGGTCAGAAAAGATTGGGATTGGGAAGAGAGATCAGATAAGCAATTCAGAAACAATAGGAGGACATATCTATGTCTCCCAAATATGCAAGAAAATCTAGAAGTGTTTGCATAGGTACTTTTATACCTTCAGCAGACTCCAAGGAATTTTTCCTCAAGTAGATGGCAAATACTGGACATGGAATGGGGAAGAAATACCTACCTGGAAGCATATGTTCACAGATTGTAATGAGTTGGAAGACCTTAAAAATTCCCTCCTGAGTACTCTAACAGGAATACTGAGCAAGCGCGAGTGTAATTACGTAAATTATTTTTTGACCTGGGATACAGGATCAGAATTGTCTAGAAATAATAAAGCCTTGTGGCTGCCAAAAAAGCAATTGCTAGAAAATGAAAATCAAAGTCTAAACTAACTGTATTTGAAGTATTAAATATTATAACAAAGATAAAGGAACTGGAAGTATAATCTTTAGAAAAGGGCAGGCGTAAATTACATAGAAAAAAATGGAAATTGTGGAAGCAATACATGCAGAAAATGTTTTGGAGAAGGAATGAGTTTAACAGAAGGCAGGACTTGAACAGTTTTAGTCATGTTGGTTTGATTATATTACATAGAACAATATAAGTGATGTATAATGTTTCTAAATGTGAATGTGTTAATCTGGTTTGAATGCTTTTATATACATATAAGTTTGCCTGAGTTACAAGGAACAATTCAATAAAGGTGTTTTAAAAAGTGGTTAACATATGAATTAAAGACACAGTGAAGAATGCTGGCACTTTTGGAAGTCTAAACCCTGCCTAGAAAATATGGAACAGTGCATTAACCTATGAAACCTAGCCAAAAAAGTCACTGAAAAGCCCAAAAGCCAATCTATGATATAGGTTCAAAATACTCTTGGGTACAGATCAAGGACATTTTGGTAATACATCAATAACCTCACTGGATGCAACCTTCCCCACATTTCTCTTCCTTATCAGCAGGTGATTTCCAAAAACACTTCAGTGACCTTGCCACCTATGCCAAACACCTCCACCCAGACATTCCACCAGCCTCTTATGAATACTTTCCTCTCTTCCATTTCAGATGGATCTTAGCCAAACATGTTGTGCCACTACTGCAAGAAATACAACTGAATGGACCTCCAGCTATAGACAGCCTCCATCCTTGATTTATTTATCACTGTCGAGATTACATTTTAAAACCTCTGCAACACATTTTTAACCTCTCAGCACCACTACCATGTTGAATATCTGAAATACTGCCATAGTAAAACCAATTCCCAAACAAAAATATCCCACACTCCCCTCCCACTGTCACCCCATCTCTAGTCTTCCAACTTTGTGCAACATATATGAAAAAATTGTCTGCCTCCAACTTAAAGATTATACCTCAAAATATCACCTTCTCTCTCATGAACACCATGGGTTCTGCTCAGGTAGGAGCACTTCAACATCCATATTACAACTCATGGATAACATTTTCATATCAATCCGTAAGGGCGTGCTAGCTGCATCTATGGTCATAGATCTCAGCAGGACTCTGGATGTAGTTACCATTCCTCCTTCATACTCCTTGACGGAACTAGGTATTAGCCTTGAATTCCTTGGTTCCAGTGCTATCTTACAAACAGACATTTCACACTTAACCATAACTCCTGCAACTCCCATACTTCACTTCTTTTCAAAGGTGTGCCTCAAGGTTCTATTCCAACCCCCCACTGTTTTCACACTCACTCACTCACACACTCCCCCCCTCTCTCTCACACACACACACACACACACACACACATATATATATATATATACATAACACACACACACACACACACACACACACACACACACACACACAGACACACACACACATATATATATATATATATATATATATATATATATATATATATATATATATATATACACACATATATATCAACAAACTTCCACTAGATCTTCTTCACCTTCCTCTTCTCTGGTATGCTGATGACATGGTCCTCTACTGATCTAACCACTCATTAGATCGATCACATGATGAACTACAATCTGATTTCTTCTGCATCAGTGAATGGATCAACAAGAAAATTTTCATTTTTAACACGCCAAACCAAAATGATTAGAGTCCTTACAGGCAGTGTAAAATAGTTCAGCTCTGTATCCAAGGGTATCATCCAGCAGGCCAAGCAGTAACTGTTGCACCTTTTTTAACAGTCAGTCTGACTGTTTATGAGTTCCCAAAGAGAATTTCAGGTAGCTTAGTCAGAATTTTAGAAGCTGCCTTTTTGTTTCCACACTTACACTTTCAAAAGGGGAATGGGAAATGTTCAACAAGTTACTGCCTACATAAGGCATGATCATCATATGACAGCAAGTTTTAGCAAGAAACCCTCAGGAAAAGAAGTTTGAGGTAAACTGTGTATAACCACAATCAAAAACGAAGAGCCAGTGATTACCTATTGTTGTATTTAATGAAAAACACGCCCCAAAAAACAGTCTGTACTCCAATAAAAACTATGAAATTTAACAATACTCTCTAACATGTTATTAAAGCACAAGTAGTGTAACATCAAGAATAAAAAAAGACACCTTATAGCAGGACACAATAAATGATCCTCTCTAGCACCTCGGTTTTGCAGCCTTTACACAGTATGAGTATTTGAGGTAAATTAATTTATTTCTGAATTCAAAGAGCTCAGTTTATTACCCAGAAAGTCCAAATGCATATGCATTGTTGAAATTATGTCTATGCTATATTGTCACAATGTAGGACTGAAACCCCTCATTCCATCTAAGATGTTTATTATTTTGCACATTAGCTCTGTTTAACCAATTTACAGAATCATGCTCTATTATTACTGCGAATTCCTTATCATACAAATAGGTCTGAAGCTTTTGATAAGTCCACACAATTCCCAAACACTCCTTTTCTATGGCTGCATACAAATCTTCTCCTAGCTGGTCTATAACTCAGACAACTGCTGGATGTTCTTCTTCCTTTGAAGAAATAATCAGAACTGACTGAAAAAAAGACATCCACACAATGCTTTCTTAAGTTTTGGGAATGTCTGAACACAATCTGGTGTCCAGATAAGGTCATCTAGCCTGTTTCTCATGTTAGGTCTGTGATTTCAGTATATATGGTGCTATACTGGAAAGAGATTTCTGTAATACTCCACTGTTTCAAGGAATGAACTTACCTGCATATATATGCTTATACACTTTTTCATAACTTGGTAGGCTATACTTGGACAGCCTCTACTTTAGCAGGCTCTGAGTGAATTTTGTCAGCATCAACTCAATGACTTAAGTAAGTTACATGTCATATTTCTATCCGGCATTTATTTGTCTTGATATTTAACCCAGTCATTTTTAATCTGTATAGCACCTCTCTGTTCTTGCCAGGATCAACTAATTTGTGATTGCTGGATAGTTACTAGTGCATTCTTCATCTCAAAATGCCTTTTAGTGAATTTATACAACTTACATTTCAAGAAAAATGTGGACCGCTCCCTTGTAGTGCGTACCACTAGTACCTGCCAGTATCCCTTGATTACCTCAATAGAAGTCAGATACTTTGTCCCACCCCAATTGCTCTAAATCATCAACCATCCCAGGTATGGGTCATGCATCTGCTTTTATGTGACAGTTTACTTTTGAAAAATGTACACAGAACATGGTGCTCTCATCTCTTCTGGCACCAATGCCACCAGTGCGGTTCAGGGCTACTGGATTCTTGAATTGCCCCTTCCCAAAATTTAACAGTTCCTGTAGTTTCTCCTACATGATTTGCTTGATTTGCTTAGACACCCCATATGGAGCCTATTTAATACGCTACTGCCTTTCTATGGCTTCATGGTACTGTAAATGCTGGGTTCAATCTGGCTGAGCAATAAACCTATCCTCAAACTCATAGGGTACTGCCTAGACTTCTTGAAACTGAATAGGGAATGGCCATTGTGACAGTACAATCTCATTTCTTGTAAATTACTTTGAGATTCATTGAAGAAATCTATAGCAAGCACCTCTTTTCATTCCTCTTCTGAACCACTATAGATACTACGGGTCTATATTAGAACAATGAATAATTAAAATGTCGAACGTTCTAAAGAGTGAAAGTGTCGGACTTCAAAGTGTTTTTTGTGAGATTGTGGTACAGTGAAGATCGGAATATTTGCTCTTTCCTCACTGTAGTGCGATCTCAGAGTTGGAATATATATATATATATATATATATATATATATATATTTAGCGGGGGGGTGGGGGGATGTGCCCCCCACAATAACCAATTTGAGGTCTGTCATTTTCGCTCTTTAGAGCGTCTGAAATGTTAATTATTCGTTGTTCTAATATAGACCCCTTACTAAGCACTAGACCCTATCTTTCATGATAGGACTATATCATACTGACATAATAAAGTTTGTGCTTTTGCCTTTTAATGCCACCATTTAATTGATGTAATGTACTTTTTGCATGCAGTGAAAGGACCTTCCCATGCTGCATGTACCCAGTTTTGTCAAACAAGAATGAATACCATTACACCTTTTGTCCGACTATATTCTCAGGCCATTGCTTCTATTCATAGCAGACTCTCTCCTACTACAGTGCCTGTGATAGGTGCTGTTATGTCAATCCCATCAGCTTCGTAACCTTTGCCTTGAAATTTAAAATAAGACATACTTTACAACAGACTCTTTGTAGGAATCACGGTCACCCTTTCCACTCACCCTGAAATAAACTGATAGGCACTCCCCTAACTCTATGGCTATACACTAACACAAAAGGAGAGAAGCGTGTGGATTCCTGGGTCACCCTTCTACACGAAAAAAAGGAGATGTGGCAGGTACTTATCCCACTACAACTTGAACTTGAACTGATTTGCAAATTATCTAAGACTGACTTTCAAAGTACAGTTATACCACCAAAGCATTTGTTTGTAATGTTTTTTTTTAATGCTTTATCCCATAGCACTCCTACAAGCAAGCAAGCAGGTCTACATAAAATTTACAATGGTCTATTAGTACTTCCTAAGGAAAACTCACTCTGTTAAAAACCTCCAACACAGCTTTTGCCAACTGTTCTTCTACTACAGAAGATAACATTACTATATCAGAATACTTAGTTACATGACACCATACCACTATATATCTCTTACTTGTAATGCTTGCAGTACTAAGAGGCTCCCCATTTCTATAACTACCATCTGAAATGGTTCCTTGATAAGAGGCAACAGTACCTAAGCAGCTTTGGTTTTCTTTCTTGTCTTGCCAACCTTCTAGTATTGTCACATATTCTGCAGCATCCTTCTACATTTTTTCCAATGCCTGGTCAAAGCAAATTCTACATCCACCTTATTTTTGAATGTTTTATTTTCAAATAGCCTGAAAAAAAATGTCATGGGCTATGGACAGAAATGCCACATGGTAGGCCTTTGGGGCTATAAGCGGTTGTAGGACTTCTTTGTCTAGTCCCTTTTTAAGAGTACAATTTCTGTACAATAACATCTCATCACAATAAAACTTTGTTCTCTGCCTTGAGGATTGTAACCTCCTTGACTACTTATCTGAATTTTTTTTCTTCCTATCTGGCCTCCAGTCATACCCTGTTACAGTGCCTACACAGCCTGAATCCTCCTACTGCTCTTTTTCAGGCTTCCCTTAGTATGAGCTATTCCTGGGTGAGGTCCCTAACTAACCGAGTTGTCAACTTTGAGGTGCACGTCTGTGCTGCTTGGGGAGCAAGGGATCCAATGAAAACATATGGTACCCAAAGCCATCAAGTACGCAAAATCAGTCAGATTCCCTACTATGAGGACTGGTGTGAACTGTGACATTATGACATCCTTCCACTGCCACTACTCTGAGTAGGCCACCTCTGTGGCTCTTGATCACCACAAAGGTCATATAAGCAGCTTTTCCCTTGATTCTTCCAACTGAGATAGGGCAGCTGGCCACTTCATCCTATTACCTTTGCCTAACCCTATCAGTGATCCAAGCTAGTTCATAAACACAGGTTGAAAATAGCACAAAAGGATGCCTACCTCTGTGCCAGTGGTCTGGTCCTACCAAACACAAGTTTGGCAAAGTAGGATATGGAAGTTTGCATTAATTCTCTCTCTTTGTAATCCTCCCCAGTTTTCTTTTTAATGGATGTCCAATATGTTTTGACAACTCTGTCACAGATTTAAACTTGATGCTATCAATAAATGTTTTGCCCTAAAATAATTCCTTTCAGAGAAGGTCCAGGACCTTTTAACAACTGTGGTTCCATTTCAAGTTTACTACCATTTCACTCTTTTCTGAAGTAGCCACATTACTAGCTTCTATTGGAGGTGTGGATAAGAGCTAGGTCTCACCCCTACTACCTTTTCCATGTGATTCTCTCTAGGCTTGGCTGCATGCAACCACATGTACACAAGTTACTGTGCTTTCAAAGTCATTACCTATTACAACAGCTGCTGGAATATCATCAAACAATGCCATCTGTCTGTCTCCCTGCTCAGTTTTTAGTCCAAATATAATCTGGACCACAGCACCTAAACAGGTGTCCTTACCAAGGTCCTAACCAAAGTGGACCACTCAGGCAGATAATGCTTCTTTCCAATAACTGCAAGTTTAACAAAAGTTATTTCTGAAGCAGTATCCCTCTTAGTAATGGTTTCTGTACTCTACATCAGGATAGAGTATAGGGCCTTTTAAAAATCTGGAGTATATGCAGTTTCCTGACAACCTACCAATACCATGTTGCTGTTTACACTAGTTCCCCTGTGTGTGTTTTGTTCTCCAACATGTTGATGCGAACACCTGGAATGAATCTGCATCATTGGGTTACATTAGAAACATTTTACTCAAACACCGCCTTACATACTTGTACCACAGTCTTCCTCATCTGTTTGTGTAATCTGCTTTTAAGGTTTAGACTTCCCAGTGGGTTCTCTTCTACTACGTTTGATGCTGCATATCCCCTTATTATGTAGTTGTACCCTGCTGCCTAGATAGAGTTCACCCTTTTTTTTCCAATTTCCCCTGCAGTGCTACACTTCCAATCTGCTAACCAGATTTTCAGATTTTCATGCTTTCAGGCAAAGTGCCGAATGCTTGTTTTCTTATTCTATTTCTCTGACTAAAAAAAAATAATTAAACAAGTACCGTGCAAAAATACTGATGTATATTTACCTTGTGCCAGCAAGGGCATAAACAATTTTTGGTGACCAAAGATGCTTTATGGACTATATAAGTCCAATTTACAAGATCCCTCCACTGCCACCAACTAACACACAACATGCAGCAGCTATGGGCTTCGACTTGCATTGCTGACATCAATATATGAATGTGACAGAACCAGACTTATGCAGTAAGAATCTAACAATCTAACCCTAAGTACCAGATAACACACAAAGGGCAGCTTGCCATATGAGTGTACAGTAAAGGTGCACTACTGCTATGGGTAACAGCAAATACCTGCCGATCTAAATAGGGTCTACACTGTACAGCTACAGATCAGGATTTATCACAAACTGTGCCCAGTGCCTCCAGAGCAATCATGCCAACATTAATTAAAACCTGATCAAAATTATTCTGAATACACTCTCATACAATGTCTTCCAGAATCAGACAAATAGTAACTCCTTCCGTCATCAACATCCTCAGTACCCTGCCACGTGTTATTCAATTAGTCAAAACTAAGAAAATAAGGACATGCCTTACTGTTTGCCCTTAATATAAGCTAATATTTAAGTATTTAAATTGTAGTAATAAGCTCTAAACAGTCACTCTTCATTAAGTAGACACCAAACAACTGGTGGTACTAGTAAAATGCAAATAAACAAAACATTAGCCACAGGCATTCAAAGTTAATAATAAAATACTTTACTTGAAATTAGGGAAAATAAGGTGTTTTTTTTTTTCAAATAAATGTACAGACAGTTTAAAACTTGCACAAGAAAGTGGGAATAGGAGTGAGCAGCTAATGTCACCTCGTCCCTCCTGAGGGCAAGACAGGCAGCCTAAGCTTGTTGCAACAATCAGCATCTAAGCTTGGTGAGGTCTATAATGCATAAGCTTTGAGTTGTTTAGTTAGGAGGATGCACATGTGTGGAAATACGAATGCACTCACTGAGGGCAGATATTATAGAGCTGGCAAGGCTAGTGCAAAGTGGTAGGAGTTAGGGCACAGTCCTTGGCAGCAGAATGATGCTACACCAGCATCCTAAATCTCCTCACCAGCTCTGTACTTCAGTCAGGTTGAGTGTGGGAGAAACTAAGATGGGTCCAATAGATCAGGAGCCAACACCTCAAAACACAAAAAGGGAGCCTGGAGAGATGATCCAACACGTTTAATACACTCACCAATAATAACCACTGATAATAAAAAAATAAATAAATAAAGCACTCTAAACCAATTGTATGTGGCATTACTGTATACAAATTCATGACATACACCATAATGAACAAAATGTTTTCATCATAAGCTAACAAATTCAAATTAGCAAGCAGATACCAAGAATCCCTTAAGATTTTGTTTTGTTCAGGTGTTTTTTTCAAGGTTTTAAAATATTTTTCAGAGTTTTTAACGTTTTTTCAATGTTCTCGATCTATTTAATAATTTCTGATATGTTTGTATGATTTGTATTATACTATGAGATTTTTGCAATGGTATTATATTTATTTAACTCTTTAGTAAATTATGCCTCTTTAAGAATGCATTATTTTGTAATTATACATTATGTGTGTTGTAAATGACTGTTCCTTTCTCTTTAAGGTTGTTTAATTATTCTAACTCTGAAGAAGTCCACTGAGTGTAGATGAAAGCGCTTAGTTGTTATTATCAGTGTGTATTCAGTGTGTCAGATCATCTCTCCAGGCTTCTTTTTTGTGTTTTGGGGTCCAGTAGATGAAGAATGATGAAAGGAATTGGTTGCAGCTGATGGTCAGCTGCTGGAAGAAAAAAACCTGCACAAGAAATGGAAATAAAATATTTCCAAAAGACAGATAAAGTTTACAAGAAATACTTAATGTCTAAAATAGAAACTATCTCCTTCTGGCTAAGGTATATTGTGCTTTTACTCTGTCTGAATGATAAGCCTAAAATATAATGTCTGAGTCTCTACAGGTAATACACTTCGAACTCTGTCTCCAGCTGTATCCTCTAGCAGAAACAACTTTTTTTATATAATAGTCGGTTTCTCTATTTATGCATCCAAAAAGGCTCATTCTGAGTTTCAGAAGTTGCCTTTTAGCTTCCACATTTATAGGTCCAAATGGGTTAAAAATAAATGTTTCAACAAACTACTGTACAAATACGGCCAGAATCCTCAAATTGTAGACTACAATAGGCCATTGTGGGGTAAGGTTTAGTGTCATTTTAAACTATAACTAACACATTTACATAGTAGTCAATCCAGTATATACCATGTTACACATTTTCTTTTACTTCTTATATTTTAATGTAAATTTATATCCTTTAAATTTGATGCAGGCTGTAATACTACTAACTTTCTCAAAAAGCCTCATTTTCCTAGTTTATTGCAGTTCTCCTCAAAATCAGCACAGAGGTGTGCTTTCCTTTCGAGAAATTATGCAATGTCATTTATACAGACAATGTAAGGAAGTGGTTTCCAGTAATGACTGTAACCATCCTTTAACTTGATAAGACTCCATTTACATGACCTTCTGTGCACTTTTGCCTAGTCAATATTTAACCCATGCTACCACCTTGACCCACTTCAAGGATGTCTAATTTGTCCACTATTTTTTATTACATGGATTAAATGCTTTGATAACATCTAAACATGCTACATCTATAGAACCATTCTGGTTTACCCCTTGGATTACCCAATGAAACAGTTCTTCCTGACGAAGGAATTTTACCAAATAAAGTTGCACAGACTGTTTCAAAATATAATACATTGCATCTATCTAATATAAATAATGAAATCATATGGAAATGGTTTTGATGAACTAATGCTTTTGTTAAATGTCTGCTCATTGTACATAAAACTGTCCTTATGGATGCCAGGGCCGCTGTCTTTAAATCTTTTTCAAGCTGAAACTGTTAACAGTGATTAAACGTAAGGGTTATAAAAACATTCAGCGTTGAATGTTTACATTTCTTCAAGGTTTATAAAGCCAAAGTACTAATGGATAAACATGCCACAAAAAAGGCACATTACATAAAGCTTGTGCCTGCCTCTTTAATTGATTCTTGATGTGATAATATTAAAATTATATCAAATTTGCCTGGCATAGCATTCTTGATGAGAAGCCATGCTACCAATGGCCTGCCTCTCCACTCACTACTAGACATGTCAAATTCTTTTCTTCAGTAGAAATTAGATGATTTTACCTACAAATGAGGCTAAATTTCACAGGACAATAAGTGTCAGCCTCTGTATTTCTTCCACTCTTGAGAAAGGATACCATATGTGACTTCTTCCAATCATTAGGAAGCTCATACTCCCCTGATGATGCTGAAATGGTTAGTTAGATGTCTCACTCTTTCTCTCCTCAATTCTCTAGAAATTATAGGATGAAACACACCATTCTCCATTTGCTTACCTAACTTTAGCTTTTCTAAATTTCCTTAATGAAGATTTTTCTCTGCAAAACAATTGTGATCAATCACATTTTTGTGGTCAAGTTTAAAAACAGGATATGTTCATATTCTGTTATGTCCACTGCAGATGCTATGGTATATTTATTTTGTAGGTATAACTTTATAGCATCAGTTCTTTCCATCTCTTATGTTAAGTTTTACAGTCTCTCCCTGTATTCTTCCTTGTTCTTAATGTACATACAAAATGTTTTACATCCTTTGTTGATTGAACTATATAACTTTCCCTTGGTTTGGGATGTTGCTTTTTATTTCTTCTTGACTAAACCAGTGCTGATTCCAGTCTTCCTTTTTTGTGTTTCCTTTTATTTTCTAAATATTGTATATTCTTACTAGCTTTCTGTGCAATCTCATTTAAAAACCACAATGGTTTTGTCTTTCTGATTTGGATACTTATTTTACAGAAGGTTTGTTGCTTCTGTGATGTTCTTTTGTATAGCCTGTTTGTCAAAGTCCACACTCCTGAAAATGCATAACCCTCTTTTTTGTTTTGATTTTCTAGTTAAATACATACTGTGACCTAAAAAATGTGGTACTGAGTTATTCCAAAATAGTTCTACATGGTTTCCAGATACAAGATGTTCCCACTCTCTTTGTCCCTTGGCATTTGAAAAAAATCCAAAAGTATACTTTCCTGAGTAAGTTCTAATACTAGATGTCTGTGGCCTGCCACTTGCTGGATAGCAAGATGTTCCTGCTCTTAAATGTGGCTACAGTCAAAGTGTTCCTGTTTACAAGCTAATGTATCTCACAATAACACCCCCCCAATTCTGTCATCCTAAGGATATGTTGTACTATTAAAGGTTTCTATACATAACCTCTTTGCAGATTGTGTTGATAGTTACAGATGCCACTGTGATCCACAGGGTGTCTCCTTCTCATTCTCTTGCTTGTTTTTTTGCTCAGTTTCTTTGATCCCTTCCATTATGCGAGTGACTAGACTTCTTAACTATTTTGTTTCACTTTCCCTTTCTTTCCTATATATTGCGTATCCAGGTTTGCCTAACTCCTGGTCATGGCTTTAGTACACCACATTCCTGTCCTGCCACATCTAGACACTGTTCTTCTTTCAACATCAGAAGATCAGACAGTTTTCCGCCTAGACTTTGAACAGTACTATATATTACCCTCTATTTCCAATTTTTCATCCAAGTTGATATTTAGTAAGAAAATACAAAATAAATACACACATAACACAGGAAATAAAACAGCAAAGCCTTTAATGAGTTTAATGCTTCCATCCAAACTCATAACAGACTTCTTCAGAGCTAAAAGCCTATTATTATTAGATTTGCCTGGCATAGCATTCTTGATGAGAAGCCATGCTTTTAAAGGCCTGTCTCCCCACTCACTACTAGACATGACTAGACAGAATTAGCAGTGATTAAAATACTTAAAAAATCAATTTAAAACAGTGTATTACATACAAAATTCCGATTCTTGAGGTAAAATCTTAAAAATAAGAGAATCTTAAATGAGTGATGATAAAATAGTGAAACAATCCTTCAGGCATCATTGATCATGTCAGCATAAAAAAGCATTTTCAGGTTGAGACCACTTAAGTCATAGCCAATGTCTACCTTCCTTTTATAATGTTATTTTATTGTTTTATTGTTTTACATTATTAAACATATATTCATGTTTTCAAGTTTCACTTTTGTAGCATCACTGATTTTAATTTTACTTATTTTTAAGTTTTTACTGCAAAGGGATGGATTTCTTATGTATTTTACTGTTATTTTTGGTGCTACCTTTTTAATTGTAAATTATATTTAATCAAATAACTAAACTGACTATTTAACTATTTTAGGCAGAGTACTTTTAATTCTAAAGAAGTTTTTCTGGTTGGGATGAAAGCACTAAACATATTAAAGGCATTGTTTTTCCATACTAAGCATGCTTGAGGTATAGTTATTCTTCCATATTAAGTGTGCTCACTTTTTTTTTTGGTTTGGACTTCTACACACTTTTACCATGTGGGACTGATTTATTGGGTCTGATTTATTCTAGTTTAATATTTGGTACATTCCTTTTCCCATTTACTACTGTTCTCCCAGTCATATATCTTAAATTATGCTGATTTTGCAGAACATCTCTTGATTTTGTCTCATATTTTTGCCCTCTCCCTCATAAAATACTTCATCTTCTGGTAAATCACTTAAGATAATAGTCCAGCAATAATTCCACACATTACAGTTTCATACTTCATATTGTTCAGAAAATGTCCATTTATTCAAAACTTGATGTTCCATTAACATTTTGAGTAATTTAGAGTACTATTTGTTATATTGTTCCTGATTTGGGGCATTTGTCCCCCCTATTATCTTTGGCAAAGAAGTTGAGAGGCATACTCGCAATCTACCTGTTGGTGTGTGTATATCAATAATAATGCTCATTATTTTACAGGGGAGAGACTAAGATGTCCCTGCCATATTTCTCTTCCTCTCATTTGGCTGTTTTACATGCTTGCTAATAAAGTAGTTAAACTCATCACCTAAGATCCTGTACCTTGCCCTAGACAGATTCAGATCATTATGCTTGTACTGACCTGCATCTTCCAAAATGGTTTCCAGTCTACTGGCCACATTTCCCCAAGTCAGTATGAATACCATCTTGGGTCTTCCCCAAAAAGAGATGGCTGGCCTAGTGGGACTAACCTGGTCAACAACGTGTAAATAAAATACTAAATAAAAATAAGAATGACACAGACAGACTGCATGTCACTAAATGTTACTGTGTGTGCTTTTTGCCTAACATACTCCCCAACTTTACAGACTTCTATAATTTGCTCAGTTCATTCCAGGCTAGCTCATTTGCCCTTAGGTGGACAAGAACATCTAGCTCTCCTCTGTTTGTAAACTGTTTGTACTCTTTGGGAATAAATCTATGCCCCCCCCCCAAATATAGCACAAGGCACAGACTCTGCTTCTTTTTCATCTTATTTCACCTATTTCTGTCTTCCTAACAATGGAATTCTCAGTCAGAAGCTGTTTCATTTATCTTTTTGGATCCAAGGCCTCCATCCTGTGAATCTTCTCTAACAAAGTGTTATAAACTCTGGTGCATTCTCCGCTGATGATGCCTACAATAGCAATCTATTTCTGAGAAGACTGTATAAAAACTATGGAGATGTACAGCTTCATGGTTGTGCCGCTGTTCCACAATTCACACCCTCCTGAAACTCACTTTGGTTCAGTTGCTTATCTTTTTTGGCAATCTCTTCAGGAGTGGTGGCAGGCAGCCACGTGGGTGACCCTCTGACTGGAAGGCTGACCCCATGAATCATAATCCACTTTGCTCAAAAATGTAAAACCACCTCACTCAGGCCATCTTTAAAATGTATTCTAAAAAACTGGTACTTCACAACCACTGTAGTGTACCACCCCATCTCATGGTTAGCTTCTTTCATTTTGGTTTTAGTTTCTGATTTATTCAATGTATTTTTTTACTTCTTTGAAATGTTTTTATTTTATTTTCTTGTGTACTCTTTTTTGTAATCTTTTACGTAGAGGTTTATGATGTATCCCCATTTATTTAGTTACCTTCCCAGCTGCTGAACCCGGGGCAGAGGTGGATTTGGAATTGTCTGGGACTCTGGCCCTTTGCTCCTTGTAGTCACTTCCCACTATAACATTAACGTTCTACTATCCTATCAGGGTCTGCTTTATAAAAACAGAAGTGGTTTCTAGACAGAGATTAGGGTGGGTGAGTTAGTACATCACATAAAACCAGAAAACACAAAATGTCATTCTAAGCTACAAGCTAAGATATGAATTCTAATGCCATTCTATGCAACAAGCTAAGATATGAATAAAAGTTGCTTGAGATGTGAACTTAGGTCAAAATACTGAGAATGGCAGACAAAGGGCTATATCAGCAAGTCAAAGAATTTATGTGGCTTTTATTGTATTTGCACCCATATTATCAGTATAGTCACTTTATGACTCTGGCTGTGAAGTGCTTCCATACAAAGAACAGAATATTTTTGACAAAAACATTCATCTTGATTTGAAAACTGATAGCTCATATATACTCATGTGATGATCTTAAGAAACATATATACTGTTAGTTTTGAGTTATAATACTGAAAATTTGTGAACTAATGATGCATTCACAAAATGAAATACAGGCTAATAAATGCAATCATTTTCAAGATTAATCTTCCAAAGATTTCAAATAATTATCTTTTAATATGGTAAATGGATGGATGCCATATTGAAATTATGGTCTAAATTATGTTTCTTGCCTGAAAGTCCAACAAAAATACAGTGAAGAAGAAAAGCCCACAGAAATATATTATAGTGATGACATTATTTGTGGCTGTGCTCAGTTGTTCAGCTACTGGGCTGTAGACTACAGTCCCTCCATCTTTCAGAGAAGCAATATTTGTTTGACATGGTTTAACTGTCTTATTTATCAAGTATACAAAATGGCTTACTTATCAAATATATGAAATGTAAGTCACCCAAAATGCACTAGCTGCTAAGACTACACCTTGTGCAACAACGATGCTGCGAATGCAGTTTAAAAAAAGTGCATGATGAATGACAACCACTGGTCTGTCTTTTAAAACATTCCAACATTGGTTTTCAGACTCTTGTACCTGTTGCTATCTCTGACTGTAAGTACAAAGGTTACAGTTAGATTATTATGGGAACCAGCTGAGCTGTAAAGAGTAGTGGCCAAAAAAAGTGGCTGGCTAGTATGTCAATCATTACACCCCTCCCCAGACCCACTTGCTGCAGTTTTTGAATGGAAATGTGTAGAGGTGTTAATTTTCACCACATTTAATGCATTTTAAGTACTTTTCTGACAGCAAGTGTGACATTCTGCTTTGCAATCTAATAGATGGCATAGTAAGGCTAGCATAAAAGCAAAAATACAGCAATTCATTTACCTGGTCATTATTTATTCAAGGTAATTCTTATTTTACATACCAGATGAAGTGCTTGATTTACTTATTCAAGATAATTTTATTTTACAAACCACATGGCGTGTTTTATTAATGTGTAAGCATCACAGCTGCTACACTAATGGTGGATGATATAGTCTGCTGACTACATATTTCACTAATCCTGTTCTGCACTACTATTACATATTAAGCATATATTGAGATAAGCCTCTTAAAATACTCACAGGACTCAAATATTTAATAACATGGTGCAATGATAAAATACCCAAGCTGTACTCTTCTGAGTAGTGCCTTAACTGGCACCAATCCATTGTATTTGATTTATCTTTGCAGAAAAATTAGCATGTATATACGCCTGCCCCAGGCTAATATAAAACATTAGAAATGCTAGTAGCATGGTATTAACTTTCAAACATATTTTCTGCTGTTACTGCAAATATATTTTTTGTGTGTGTAGGATCAGTACAGTTTCAGTGGGAGTCAAAGAAGTCTTCTTTTCACAAAAATACGTACTTGTTAAAAAAGAAATATCTATCTGCCGATTTTTATATTTTCAAGAATCTTGTGAACCATAATTTGTTTTCTGCCCCATCAGAAGTGAGGACTGATAAAGCCCTGACTACAACCCAGGTAACATGAGTTCAACTGTCAGCACAGGCACTTGACAGTATGGTAGGGAGGGAGAGGGTTGCAGTCTTAGTAACTGCTCCCAGATATGATTCCTGCTGGAGGGTGGGAATGCAGTCGTGTGTACGAAGTTTAGTGCAGGGAGAATGTGAGAATGGCCATCCAAGCCAGAGACAGTGGCCCTTGTTTGCCCTGTGCATAGGAGCAGGACACCAGCTGTTAGAAGGGCACAGACACTCACTCCAGAGAGGTTAGTGCCATTTATAAATCAGCTCTCATTCCCAGGATGTTGCTGAAAGCACTTAACTCCCAGATGTTTGCCTGTCTGATGGCCCCACCCTAGGGGATCTTCAAGGGGTTTTCCCCTGCATCCCTTGGGAAGACATGAGTTCAAGTCTGACTGGGGATGGCTTAAATGTTAGCAGGCAGAGAGGGAAAGCACCTTGAAAAATAGATAATTTGTTCCCCTAATCACTACAATTTTATAAATTAGGCATAATGAATATCACAAATATTTAAAAGCCAGGCAACCCAAACATATCATAGCGTTTTCCTCGTCACTGGTTTCAGACAACACTGGAAATGTGCATGTCAGTAATGTAAGAAGACCGCAAGAGAGGGTCTCTAACAAACCTGTCTCTGAGTGTTTTTTTTTTCAATGCAATTTAAAAACATCTGTGTGTGTAGGGAGAGGAGTGTTAGCATTTAACTATGAGTATAATAATTAATCAGATTTTGTCAATCTTCATCTATTTTTGACTTATGGGTTTTGGTTCTGATACTCGGAACTGATCCAGCCATTATAAAGCTCGCGTCAGCCAAAAAAAATCTCTCAAGCTGCTAGTCTACTCACAATGCCCCTCTCCACATTACCTCAGATCTCGTTTGCTTCGCTTACGACAACATGTGCCAGCCATCTCTCATGTAGCTAAGTATAATTTTATATATTCTTATCTTTTTCTGCTAAAACCTTTCCTATTCTTTAAATCTTGGTCTACCCCTTGCAAGTGTTCTGTAATTTCCTTTTACCGTTGGTAAATTCTCCCTACCATTGTTGGTAGTCTTTCCCTTTTTCTCTACTACTGGCAGTCTGTCTACCATTGTTGGTAGATTTTTCCCTCTTTCCCTGTCACGTGAGTGAAGATCTACTTTTTTTTCCCTTCTTTCTTTCTTCTCTCTTTTTCTGCCTTCCTGTTTTGTTTTGTCAGGATCATGGCAGAGAAACCAAAAAGCTTCACTATGGGGTTTATGCAGTGTGTAGAGTGGGGCAGGGCAGAAAAATGCCAAACTCGGATAACCATGAATCTTGTGTTTATTGTTTGGGAGTTTCCCATTTCAGTATAGAATGTTCTATCTGCCAGGGTTTCAGTAATCGAACTCTGGCAGAAAGGAAAAATAAGTTGATTCTCAAAGGGCTCCTTAAAACCCCTTTCAAAGAAGTCTTGTCCAAAGCTGACAAGTCACCTCCTGCCTCTAGATCTAAGTCCCCTCATTTAGTGCCGACATCTCCATCGGCACCGGTCATCAAGAAACACAAGCACACTTCCGAGGGTTCATCTTTGAAACTGAAAGTTAAGGTTCCGAAGCTCTCAGAGCAGACTAAATCTCTGGCACCAAAAAATTCATTGGTGCCATCCACACTGGCTATGACACTTACTCCTACTATAGCGACTATGGCTCCGACCTTGACCACGGCTCCGTCAGTGTCAACTGCCACTTTGACCAGTTCAGTGCCCATTTCATCCTCAGTGCAGACGGTACCAAAACAAGAAGTTATGTACTCACCATAACGTTTGATGTATGTAGTCCATCTCACCTTACATTCTTACCCGTGGGTTCGGAGCCGAATATCGGCTCCGACTTGGCCAAACTTTTCTAGCTCGAAGTCTTTCTATTGGCTAGGCTAAGATGGTATCCCATGCTGCATTGCTCTATACCCCCAGATCTAGTTTGCTGCAAACACCAGCACTCATACTCCATGCATAACAACACCCAAGGAAAGGAAGAACAAACCAAGAGTGAAGGGAGCTCTGAAAACCAGTCCTAACCTCCAGATCCTCCAGGAAGGGGGAAGGTGGGGGGGGGGTAAGTAAGAATGTGAGGCGAGATGGACTACATACTTCGAACGTTATGGTGACTACATAACTTCTTGATGTTATGTAGTCCAATCTCGCCTACATTCTTACCCGTGGGACAGCGTCCCCAGCACCTAAATCCTGGTAGGCTCAGTGGAAAATACTCCTGAGCACTGTGGAACCAAAGAAAGACCTGCCCCTAGATACCACGTCCAACTTGTAATGAGTAACATATAATAAGCTCAGCCAGCCAAGAGACTTGGCTCTTTGGCATGGCCGCCCAGTCGGGAGGATGAGCTCGAACCATCTCAGTCAGAATGTAGGCGAGATAGGATCACATAACATCAAAAGTTTGAGGAGATGCCCAAGTAGCCGCAGCACAAATATCATCCATAGACAATCTGGTCTGATAGGCTGTAGATGTAGATACAGACTGAGTAGAGTGAGCCTTCACCGGGAACGGTGGATCTTTACCCCCCTGAGGAATAAATGAAAGAGATGCAACTGGATATTCACCTGGACAGAGTGACTTTGGAGACAGGAGACCCAATTCTGTTTTCCGAAAAGGAAACAAACAACTGATCAGATTTTCTGAGATCTTTGGTTCTGTGCAGATAAAAATGTAATTGTCTGTGTACATCCAATTGATGAAATTTAAATTCCGCCTTGTTTGAGAACTGGGGAAAAAACACTGGCAACTCAATAGATTGATTAAGATTACTGATAGATGCCACTTTGGGAAGAAAGGAAGGGTTCGGCCTGAGAGAAACCCTGTCCTTCTGAAAAATCAAGTATGGGGGTTTTATAGAAAGAGCTTGAATCTCTGAAACGTGTCTGGCTGATGTGATGGCTACTAAAAAGACAGTCTTCCAGGTCAAGAATTTTAAATCACAAATAGCTGCAGGTTCAAAGGGTGGTGAAGTAAGAGCCGGCAGAACAAAGTTTAAATCCCAAGGCATGATAGGTTCCGAAACAGGAGGACGGAGTAACAGAGTGCCCTTCAGGAAAGCCTTACAGAGTCTGTGAGCCATCAGACTAGGCTCATTAGCGACATGAAAGTTAGAAATCGCCGCCAATTGGACTTTTATGGTGGCGGACGCTGAGCCCTGGCGAAAAAGCATAGACAAGAACTCCAAAACAGATGAAATTGGAGCTGTGTAGGTGTCAATCCCTTGGGTATGAGCCCACATTGAAAATGCCTTCCATTTGCTGGAATAAATCTTCCTAGTAGAGGGCTTATGAGAGGAAGATAAAATATGAACTACCTCCGGCGAAAAATGATGAAGCCTAACTAATGACGGAAGTGGAATAGCCAGGCTGTCAACCGGAGGGTCCGCAGAGAGGGATGGAGCTGCCCTGACATGTGTGTCAGTAAATCTGGTTGTGGGTCCAGAATCCAAGGCGCGTCCACGATGTAGGAATGGAGAAAGGGGAACCAAACCTGACGAGGCCAGTGTGGGGCAATCAGAATCATTCTGCTTCCCAAGGATTGCGCATTCTGAATCACCTCTGACAGCAAGGGGACCGGAGGAAAAGCATATAGTAGATCGGAGGGCCAATCGTGGACTAGAGCATCCCTGGGTGACTCCCCCTGAGGGGGGATCAACGTGAAGTAGCGGCTGCATTTGGCATTGAGAGGGCTGGCAAAAAGGTCGCAGCAAGGCTGATCCCATCTGCGGAAGATCCGTTCCGCAACTAGATGGTTCAGGGACTACTCGTAAGGCATCAGAATAGCTCTGCTTAGCCTGTCTGCGATCACGTTGGACTTCCCCGGAATGTGCATTGCCACCAGAAAACGTTGGGAAGACACTGCCCACTGCCGCACTCGCATGGTCTCTCTGCACAGGGGATATGACTTGGTTCCTCCATGCTTGTTCAGATACCACACCACTGACATATTGTCCGAGTGGATTGCAATAGTCCCGAGAGGAAGAAAGCTTTGAAGTTCCTGCAACGCAAGTAGCACAGCTCTCATTTCCAGGACATTGATATGCAAATGTATCTCACGCTCTTGCCACATGCCTTGGACTGTTTTGCCTAAATAATGCCCTCCCACCCCATCTGGGAGGTATCCGTGGTCACCGTGGCAATCTGAGGTGGTGGAACGAAGGGTTTTCCCTTGTCCAGATTGTTGGTGCAAAGACACCAACTGAGATCCTGTTTGCACCTGTCCGTGAGTAGAATAGGGTGAGAAAGTGGAAGCCTTTGGAGAAACCACTGAGCAAAGAGAAGCCACTGAAGGAGCCTCATATGTAACCTTGCTAGAGGGACTAACATAATTGTCGCAGCCATAGTCCCCAGGAGTTGGAGAACCCATCTAGCCTTCACTCTTCTCAGAGGAAGCAGGGAGTGAACTTGTTGCTGTAGGACTCTGATTCTTTCCTGTGGTAGAAATGCCCGCATTAGAACGGTGCCTAGTTCTGCACCTATAAAAGTGGCACACTGTGAGGGCAACAAGGCAGATTTTTCCCAGTTCAATGTTATGCCCAACTGTTGACAGAGAGTTATGGTGGCGTCCCTGGTCTGAATTAGTAGATGCCTGGTGGTGGCAGTGAAGAGCCAGTGTTTCAGATAAGGAAACACCTGGAATCCTTGACGTCTCAAGTGAGCCATCACCACCGCCATACATTTGGTGAACACCCTGGGGGCAGTGGTGAGACCAAAGGGCAGGGCTCAAAACTGAAAATGACTGGCTCCCAGCCGGAAATGTAGGTGACTCCTGGATGCCCTGTCCATTTTGATATGGTAGTAAGCATCCTTGAGGTCGATGGAGCACATCCATACTTCTTTTCCCAACAATGGGAGAATCGACTGCAATGTGACCATTCAGAACTTGGACTTTTGTACATGGTTGTTCAATCGGCTGAGATCCAATATGGGTCTCAGGTCCGCTGTTCTTTTCGGCACCAAACAGAATCTTGAGTAAGTCCCTAATCCGATCTGGTCTGAGGGGACATGCTGGATGGCTCCTTTTTCTAGCAGCTTTGAAACCTCTGAAGCTGCGTAATCCCTTTGACTGGGTGGAACATCCGGGATTTTCCTGACTGGAGGGGGGGTCTGACGAAAAGGGAAAGACATAACCTCTGGAAATTATTGGTAAAACCCATTGGTCCTGGGTGATGTCTTGCCAGGCCTCCAGGTATAACGATATTCGACCCCCGACTGGCTCTGGAAACACACAGTCGGATCTCCCATCAGGAGCGACGGTAGGGAGAACCACGAAAGGAATTGCGGTCTCCTGAGTTGCGGGGGCCTCCTCTGCTCTAGGGCGGCGTCTTCCTGAATAACCCCCCCCTCCTCTGCCTCTGGAGGGGGGCTCACCTTGTGCACCAAGAAAAAACCTCTGTGATTTTTTGCACCATATTTTTCCACCCCTCTGGGCCTTGGGATAAGGCCTAGAGGGAAGGGAAAAACAGACCCCTACAGCAGACAGAGTTTTTCCCTCCTGCTTGCACCTGGTGAGGGTGTCTTTCACCTTGGTTCTGAACAAAGAGGAACCATCAAAGGGGGCATCAGTGAATGAAGACTTGAAGGCCTCCGTGAAATGACAAAGGTGCATCCAGGCCTGCCTCTTAAGAGCGACTCCTGAGCTTGCTGCCCTACTCGCTCCCTCGGCTGCATATGAAATCAGCCTCATGGAGGAGTTAACAATGGAATTGAGGGTAAACATCTGGGCGTTAACCATCTGGGCCACTGCCTCAGGAACGTTACCCGTGAGAGTATCTCCAAACTCCTTGAGGAGATCTCTCTGGAGCCATGTAAAGTGAGATAAGGTAAAGGTCGCTGAAGAGATGATACACTTCCCGTACCAGTCCATGGTCCTGGACTCCTTGTTAGGAGGATGGACGGTGGAAGAAGTCTCGGCTAATTCCTTCTGGGTGGCCACTGCCACCACCATGGCATCCACAGGGACTCCCTTGGGCAGAAATTCCTTACTCGGGGGAGCAGACAGAAATTTATTGGGTCTCCAGGGAACTGGTTCCACAGAGTCAGGGTTCTCCCACACCCTCTGACAAATGAAATCCAGGAGCTCATCAAAGGGTGGGGACACCCAGTAGGTGGAGGGCTGAGCACCGAATGCCTTCAGGAAGACCGACTCCTCCTCGGAGGGGGCTTTGGACAGCCAGTCACCTCTTTGTTTCAATATCTCTAGGATGTCAGAGAAAGAAACATCCTCAGAGGATGACGTGGGGGACCCCTCCGATTCCTCGAGGTCAGTATCTGAGGTGAGAGACTCATCCTGGGAGTCTATGTGCTTCCTCTTGCACGTTTTCTTTCTAGGGGGCTCCTCAAGCAAACACTCTGAGGGGCCCTCAGAAACTTGATGACCACTCATGGGGGTACCCTGAGGCCTTGGGGCTCTGCTGTCTAAAGATAGGTGGTGATCAGAGACCCGCACTGGAGTGGTAGGGGACAGAATGACCGACCCGCATGATGTCGCTGATGATCTGGCCAGTGCACTCCGCATGGCCTCAAAGGCTGGCACCCCCTAAGTCCGAGGAGCGACCAGCCTCCGAGGCCATGACAGGAGTCAGGCTTCCCCGCGCCGAAGCACCGAGAGGGAGACTAGGAACTGAGAGATGTCCCGAAGCCTCTCCCTCGGATCCGACTAAAGAATCCCGAGTCCTGAATCCTGTGGACGGCGCCGACGGGGTCGGAGCTGACATTGGCACTGATAAGACAGGAGGGGCCATCGGAACTGACCTGGAAATATCACACGGGGCCAAGCACTCTGGCTCCGAAAGCTGGGATGCGCTCGGAGGAGGAAGTATCGAAGTAGGTTGCAGGATGGGCTTCGGAGTCGACTGGGATGGAGCCGACAACAATTTAGCCAAAACCGGTGACTGAAGGAGTCTCTGCACCACCCTATCGACGTCCACATCCAATAAAGTCCTAGAGTATTTGGAGGGCAGGGAGGGAGATCGAGATCTCCACTCAGATGATACTTGCCTAATACTAGGCAATCGGCTCTGAATAGGTTCCAATATAATTGGAGCCGACGCCAGTTCCATCATCACTGACACTTCCTGCGGCCCCGAGGACACTGGAGCCGAGGATGTCGAAGTTAATTTAGCTACTTTCTCCGGTGGCTCCGAGGAGACTGAAGGAGCCGGAGACCTCTTTTTCAATTTAGTGGTTCTAGGTTTAGAGCTGGAAGCAGATTCCAGACCCTCTTCGAATGAGGGTTTTAGAAGTCCCTTCAGAATTAACTTATTCTTTCTTTCCTGAATTACCCTAGGACTAAATGCATGACAGAAGCTGCAAGACTCCTGCAGATGGATTGCTCCCAGACAATAAACACATACTGAATGTCCATTGGTAATGGACATTTTATAGCCACACTTTGAGCATTTATTGGAGCCCGAGGGCTTGTGCTCCTTAGAATCTTTAGACATCTTAAGAAATTACCAAAAATCACCAAGACAAAAAATCACAGGTACTGAACCAACTGGAAAAAACAGTCACAGACTACACCACACTGAGTGCGGAAAAAAAACACCACTAACAAACTCTAACAAAACAATCCTCTGATACACACACAAAAGGGACTATGACTAAAACCTCTAATTTAAACGGTTTTAGACCAGAAGTTAGTATACAGGGAAGCAAGGGGACAAACTAGGTCCTCTAACTGAAACGGGCCTAGCCCATTGGAACAGCTAGTGGGATACCACAGAAACAATCACACACACACACAGAAAATTTTTCAAAGATAACACCAAACTAGAAATAGCTATGAAAATAGCTTTTTGTTAGTAATAAATTCTCTCAACAAGAAGGAAAAAGGTACTTAGCCACAGCCAAGAGTGAGACCACGTCCGAGCTACACGAGCACCAAATGAGATCTGGGGATATAGAGCAATGCAGCATGGGATACCATCTTAGCCCAGCCAATAGAAAGACTTCGAGCTAGAAAAGTTTGGCCAAGTCGGAGCCAATATTTGGCTCCAAACCCACGGGTAAGAATCTAGGCGAGATTGGACTACATAACATTTAGTGTTATCCACAGAACCCAGGTCTATCTATTCACCTACTTTGGACCCATTCCATGATCAGCTCCCCAGTCCATTCACGGAGAGACCCGAATCACCTTCTGGTTTATCCATGCACGCCACCAGAAGTCTTTCTGAGGTTGATATTGTTAGGTTGATGGATCAGATCTTGGCAGCCCAGGGTCTTCTATCCTCTTCCCAAGCCCCTATCACTTTCTGGTGCAGTGGGTTTTTCTCCATCCACCCCTACATATTCTCCTCCTTTAACCCTGACGCATGCTTCAGAGCTTTCAACTTCAGTGTCCCAGGTACAGATAGCTTCAGCGCTGACAACACTTCTGCCTTCAGCACCATCGAGTCCCCGGGACCATGTCCTCACTGTCGGGTCAGGGGATTCGAGCCGACTCGAGTTTTTCTATGGAGCTGATCATGTCCCTTTTGGCTGCGTTGGTGGTGGACCCTTCCTTGGTTTCAGTCTGTCAGGTGGGGCTCTCGGGACGGGGTGTGACCCCACTTCCGAGTTTGTCTGTCTTGGTTCCGGGCTCCCATCCCTCCTCAGGGGGGTCCTGGCTTTCAGGCTGTGGAAAGGGATTTAGCCACTGCTTCATCTCAGGTGGCTTCTGAGTTACTGGAGTCTTCCCTTGTGACCCCTGGTTCTTCAGTTCGGCCACCAACCTCTACCCCTGGACAGCGTGCACCACAGTTGCAAGGCTTGCTTTCTAAAGGCACTTCCTCTTCTTAGTCCTCCTCAGATGTACTCACTCAAAAGCCCCTTTGGAAGAGATTGTGTAAGAGGCAATACCTTGATTCTCCTGAAGAATCTGTCACAAAGGCCATGGATTTCGATGAAGAGGAGAGTTCACCACAGTCACCACCCCCCCCCCCCGGAAGATATCGCCTTTGGAGACTTTCTGGAGATCCTAAAAGAGAGGGGTGATTGGAAGTCCAAAAACCCATTTTCAGAGGAATCTGTGCACTTGCAGGCCTTTGCTGCTTGCCCATCTACCTCCTGGGTGACCCCGCACACAGACGATTTGATTAAACTAATTGTTCAAGTGGCCTTGGAAGGCTCCTGATGCTGTTGAACCAGTCCACCGGACACCTGACAAAATCCTTACTGCTCCAGAAGACCAACCACATTGGGCTAAGGGCTTGGTAGTAGATGCAATGGTGGTAGCGGCCACTATGAAAAAAAAACTAGATGAGGAAAGTTCTACTGTCCATCCCCCAAACCGGGAGTCTAGGGCGATGGACAGATTTTGAAAGCGGGTCTATGCATCATCGACCTTCTCTATTAGGTCCTTGAACTTTTTTGGCACATTTCACAAGGCTCCAAAGGGATCCGGTCAAGGAGCTATTAGATACCCTGGCGGGAGTTGTGGCTGAGAGGGTCCAGGAAAAAGTGGCTTTCTAACTAGCTACTCTGGAGTCTATTTCAAACTCATCCATGAGGCTCATTGCACGTGCAACCGAAGGGGCGACCAGGTCAGCAGCTTCAGGCATTGTAATTCGGAAACATGCTTGGATGTGCTTGTGAGAGTGTGCAGAACCATTCAAGTCTTTCTTTGTCAATGCCCCCTTTGACGGGTCCTCCTTGTTTGGTCCCAAAGTAAAGGAAACTCTATCTAGGTGTGAAAAGGATGGAAATACTTTGTCTGCTGTGGGCATACGTTTCTCCACTCCTTAACAATCCTATTCCAGGAATCAAAAGAGTGGTAAAATGTGGTTCAAGAAATCACAGAAGCCTTTACAAAACACACGTGGCTCAGACTCCCTTCGGGGCAGAGGGGGGAGTTATAGTGGAAGACGCCAACCCAGATGCAGGGGTGAGCCGCAGAATCAGGGTTCCAGTGATTCATTCTCTGGTCAGCTCTATCAGCGTTCCTGAAGGGGGGCCTGATTGCTTACCTCTGGAAGTAGTCGAGGGAAGATTTTCCTTGCACGCAAATGCCTGGCAACACATAACCATCGATGCCTGGGTGCTAAGGATTATTTCCAGAGGTTAGGTAATTCCCTTCACTCTTTACCTAAGATCCCCAGCAAGTCTCCCTGATGTTCCACCCAGTCAGAGAGTTCAAGCATCAGTAGAAATACAAAAGCTGCTAGAAAAAGAGTCATCCAAGAAATCCCACCAGACCAACTAGGATCCGGTTTTTACTCAAGACTCTTTTTAGTGCTAAAGAAAATGGGGGACAGGAAGCCAATTTTGAATCTCAGTATTCTGAACAAGTTCATCCAACAAGCAAAATTCCGGATTTTCATGGTTCAGTTAATTTTCCCTTTCATAGAGAAAGACAACTGGATGTGCTCTATCAACTTTCAAGATGCGTATTACCACATAAAGGTGGACATACGCTTGAGAAAGTTTCTCTGCTTCTGAATGGGAGCCAGTCATTTCCAATTCAGAGTGTTGCCCTTTGGTCTCACCACAGCCCTCAAGGTGTTCACCAAATGTATGGTAGCAGTCACAGCACATATGAGGCTGCTTGGATTCTGGTTGTTTCCTTACTTAGACAACTGGCTCCTGACTGCTCCCACCAGGCATCTACTTCTTCTAACTACGGACTACATTCTGAAACTAGCCTTTCAGTTAGGCATAACGGTCAATCCTGCAGAGTCCCAGCTAACCCCTTCTCAGAACATGGAATTTATTGGAGCTTGCCTCAATACTGTCTCTTGCATAGCATCGCTTCCACTACACAGGCTACAGAAAAATCAGTCTCAGGACCTCCCTCTTCTTTGCTCAAAAGAAATTTCTGCTTATCTGATTCTGCAGGCATTGGGTTCCATGGCAGCAGTGTTCACATTTGGACCACTGGCAAGATTTCACATGAGACTTCTCCAATGGTTACTTGCAAACCAGTGGACTATTCTAACTCACCCCATAAACCATTTGGTTTTCATATCCTGTCGAAGCAAGGATGACCTATCCTGGTGGATGCACTCAGATGAGATTCTTCTAGACTGCCCCTTTGTTCCCCCTCAGCCCAAGGCCGTAGTGACCATGGATGCTTCCCATATGGGGTGGGGGGATTATCTTGGGAAGACAGTCCAAGGCACTTGATCCCCCTCTGAGGCCAAATTCCATATCAGTGTTCTGGAGTTAAGAGCAGTGCTTCTGACATTGCAAGCATTTCACTCTGCCTTACCTCAAGGGAGGATAGCTATACAGTCGGACATGTCGATAGTCTGGTACATCAACAAACAGGGGGGAGCCAAGTCCTACCCACTGTGTCAAGAAGCCCTTTGAGTGTGGCAATGGGCTATAACTTCCAACCGTTTTCTGATAGCAATGCACATCCCGGGGAGTTCCAACGTGATTGTGAACAAACTAAGTAGGTGCAGCTGCATGCCTCATTAGTGGTCTCTGAACTCCAGAGTAGCGAAGGAAATCTTTCTTCGTTGGAGCCAGCCTTGCTGCGACCTGTTTGCCTCATGCCTGAACAAGTGCAGAAACTACTCTGCCCTAATTCCGCCTCAAGAGAAGTCCCCCAGAGAAGCTCTTCTCCACGATTGGCCCCTGAGTGTTCTTTATGCCTTTCCCCCTCCTTAACGGTATCTGGGATAAACTCTTAATTTCTCACAGACTTTTTAAGGTTTTTATGAAGGGTACAATCCACTTGAAGCCTCCTTTCAAAGACCCTCTTCCACCATGGGATCTAACTCTTGTGTCACTTACTTCACCTTCATTTGAACCTGCAATGACCTGTGATTTAAAATTCCTCTCTTGGAAGACATTGTTCCTTATAGCTGTCACTTCGGTGAGATGAGTCTCCGAATTACAGGCTTTATGCTCCAAAGCTCCATACTTAGTTTTCCACAAAGACACAGTGTCATTCAGAACGACCCCTACTTTCCTTCCTAAAGTGATATCAGAGACCAATATCAACCAATCTATAGACTTGCCCGTATTCTTTCCAAATTTTTCAAATAAAAGCAAGTACTGCCTGCACCTTCTGGATGTACAAAGGTAATTACGTTTCTACCTTGCTAGAACTAAACAATTTAGATGGTCAGGCCAATTATTTGTGTTCTTTGCCAGTGCAACTTTGGGCAAACCAGTATCCAAGTGGTTAAGAAACTGCATATCTTTCATTCACAAAAAACTTAACATGAAGCTTCCTTTGCCAGTCAAGGCACATTCTACCAGATCTATGACGACATCGGCTGTTTTTCATTCCAAAGTCTCCATGACAGAAATTTGCTCAGCTGCAATGTGGGCTAATCCACATACCTTTATTACTTATTACAAATTGGATATGGTCTCATGGGGAGAGCCTCTTTTGGTTCTATGGTTCTCAGGAGTATTCCTCCTTGAGGCCACCCAGGATCTAAGGTAGCTGGGGACTCTGTCCCATAAGTCAAGAATAGATGAAGATTGACAACAACAGATAAAGAAGTTATGTGTTACCATAACATTCCATCTGTGTTGTTGAACTTCATCTATTCTTGCATCCCTCCTGCCTGCCCCCTCCCCCAGACTTCTGGTGGAGTGACATCCTATCCTGGGTTATTATTGTTAGGGATACCTTGGACAAGGTTTCTGTCTTATATTATAGAACCCTTTTTTCTGCATAATAGCAAACTCGATATGAGGTAATGTGGAGAGGGGCATTGTGGGTAGACTAGCAGCTCGAGGGATTTTTTTTGGCTGACAGTCAGATCAATTCCAAGGCTCGGAACCGAAACCCACAAGTCAAGAACAGATGAAGATCGACAACATAGATGGAACATTATGGTAAGACATAACTTCTATTTCTGGTTATAATGGTGACTATCCATTCAACTCTTAAAACATCCTGTAACTTTTCTGGATGAATAACGGGCAAGATCATTAGCACACTAGTATCTTCCATAGTGATTAAATTAGCTTATATTCTATTTACTCAGTATGTAGCTATTCTTACTGCTTACTACAGGTATCTGAGAAGTGCGTGTGTGTCTGTGCATTCTTGTGAACAAAAAAAATCTCTGATAGGGCAGTGGTGGCTGCTGACTTCAAAACAAGGTGCTTCACTTTTGTTATTTTGAGATGGTGGGGATGTCTGCTATTTTGTGGAGTCTTTAAGTGTTATTCTTCTTCATGTGCTACTGTAGGCAAATGATGAAATAAATTATTGTTGGCAACGATTCTCATATCTGATGAAACATATATACAGTGTAGTTCCGGTAACTGCAGCAAGGGATCTGATGCTTTTGCCTGTTATGGCTGAAAGCAAAATTAACTACTTATTGTGTGAATTGGTATATGACCACTTACTTATTTAACAACATAACTGTGCTCTAGATTGATCTTGTCATGATGTAGTCACAATTCATTTGAGTAAGTCACTCTTACTCAGTTGCTTCCTGCATCCCCATCTTATGTGATGTCACCAGCTGCCACTGAACAGCTCACAGTAAATGATGGCCCCTGGTTCTGGACACCACATAGTGCAGGTCAAGACAGAGTCAGGAAGAAGAGTATTAACGAAAAAGGACCTGCTACCAGTCCTTATCTGCCAGCCGAGTCTGTTCCTAAAATAGACAGTGTTATATTAAAAACAATCTAAGAATATTTGCTCCATTCATCCAACTTTAAAAATTATAGTAAACTGACAACTGTAACAATTATTTGGTTACTTTGTCTGTTTGCCGATGTATATGTTTGTTTATCAAATATTGGAGTAGGATTTACTTTTTTATTCCATTTGTTTGCCTGTTTGTTTATTTGGGCTGGCCCACATGGACTATTTTTAGCAATGAACTATAAGCAGAATACAGAAATAAAACAGATTTGTAGTGAAAAATAAAATGCTTGATAAGTTCCAAAAATGTAAATCAGCACATATTAAAAGAGAAACAATTATGCAACTATATACACAATGCAGATGACAAGGTGAATACCACAATAATAAATCTAAGACTGATGCATTACAAATTTAAGATATGACTTCAACAAAGAAGTAAAGGCTAAGAGAAACTTTTAAGATTTGGTAGTGTGTGGATAACTAGTCTATAGTTTTAGGCAGCTGATACTGTATTTAGTTTTGGAAAGACCATAGCTTCAAAAGGAAGGTTTTAGTAAACAGGGAATACTATTTTAAGCTGAGCATTTTTTTTCATTGTTAGAGGACAACAATGTCATACAGACTTCGAAAAAAGATGGATTTTTTTCCTGAGGAAATGTTAATTTGAATTATCGTCTACTCAAACAGTTAATAATCACTGATAGGTTTTCATCATGGAGATCACAATGGTTATTGTGAAATGGTAAAATGCAAAGTCCTCAGTAAAATGTATGAGGTGAAGCTCAGGAAGGTAAGTTGTGCGACTGCTGATAAAACTTGAGAACAGAACTGTGTCCATTACAGATCCTTCAGTGACGGAAAGCATCACTGAGTTTTCTGTGGCAGAAATTATAAAGGTTTTCATCTCCTACATCCTTTTATTCACCTAGCTAAAAAAGTCACACCTATAAGTAAACAACTGGTCCTTTCATTATCTTATACTATCAGCAATTCCACCATGGTGTGGGCAAGAGCTAGACACTGCAGAACCATAATCCTGGCATGTTGAAGGTGTTTTATGCCCTAATTTCCCAGTCTCTTGTGGCCAGACTGTAGTACATGCTGCTATAGCTGAATAACAAGAGCATGCTTCCAAGCAAATAGCCTAGCAACAGTGCAGGGTGCTGCCTGGAAGAACTGTTGTGCTTTTTTGCAGGAAAACTGCTGAGGACACTATACCACTGAGCAAAAGGCTGCATTCAGCAATGAAACTTTGCCACAGCCTTCCCCCGGGATGGGAAAGTTGACTATCGCTACTCAATCCCATCTCTCTCTGGCAAGCTTTGTTAATATTCAAACTGAGTATTCAAAGTATCAACTACAATGGCAAGTGATCTAACTGCTCACTTGCTGTTTCCTCACAGCAAATCTCTCAGTTAACTCATGCATGCTGATACTCATTTTCAGCTTGAGTTTGATTATGTGATGAGTAACATGAAAATACAGAGAAACAACCTTAATGGTCAGCCAGAGTGAAGACCTATACTTTTATGGCTGCTGAACATACAGGGCATGTAATGTTTTTGTTTCTGAGTACATGCTTTTAATGTTGTGAATGAAAATCTTAGTACAATGTTGTTTTGGACTGATGTAAGTAATATGTTGCCAGAAATTGTAAAGTAATCTTTTCTGGATCATACAGATTCAGTTCAGGTGTTACAGTAGCCATTGCAAAGAGTGGCAAGAGTTCTTTGCCAAGGACTTGTCATAATATATTCTGCAGTACAAGAGGTGAGTCCAGTAAATCTGTCAGAGTTAAAAGTCAATTACTTGATGCTAAAGAAAAAAACATGGAAAGCATAGTACATTAATGCTTCATTTTGGTCACTGAGCATGTGTCAGTGCCAACAGGTGATTTGTATAAAAGTGTTGTCAGAGATTTATGGTTAGGGATGAATGGCATTACTTCGTTAGGTAAGATTTTTTTCCTTTTACTGATATTCAGGTTGGGGTGTGTGCTGTTTGCATGGCACAAAACTGAGTGCTTAAAATGTACTATGTAGATAACATCCATCTGTGTGTGGATTATATGGTGCTAATAAATTACGCATGAACTACACCTCTTAGAATGTGTATTTCTCCTTCTTCTGAAGTACTGCAGTCAGCTTCTCAAGCCTTGTCTTCTGACTGCAACATTTTGAAGAAAGCTGAAGACCCCTAAGGATATACTCCTGCACGTTGTTTATGTTTTCTTGTTCTTCCTTGATGACTCTTACAAGATCAGATAGTTAAAATTGCTGTTTTTATAGTAAGGTTGGCAGTCTTCTGTGCCAACCTTCCATAGAGATTTGTGCACGGGACACATCAGACAGGACACTGTGAGACATGCTCCAGAAGACAGGTGGAAACAAGCAAGAGGGCTATTTGATTGTAAGAAAGATATCTGATACTTCTTTGGTCTTCCTAGTACATAGCAACCTAAGCAAGCCAAAGGCACTACCGGGGAAAGTACAGTTGTGTAAATAAATTTACCATAACAGTAGGTGTTCGAATGATGACTGCTGCAGTAGCCTAAGCTATGTGGGTTATATCCTGTATAGGATATAATACCCAGCCAGCTTCAAAAGCTTCAGGGCATCTTCCTTGCACTCAAACCGTTAGTCAGATCAAGCTGAGCTGACAAAAAAGATGGGTTTGGGCCCCAAGCCCTTCGCAGCTTCCATACTAACAGAGAGAAAGAAACCGAGCCCTGAAAGGACAATACTAGGAACAACAGAAAAATAAAATCTGCACCCTGGAATAAACAACACCAAAAAAATAAGGGTATGGAGGGCAGGAGTGGCTACTTCAGCAGTGATCATTCAAACATCTAATGTTATATGAGAAGGTCACTTGAACAGCTGCACTGTGTTCATCATACTGATCACTGCTGCAGTAGCCAGAGCAATATGGGTGCATACCATAGCTTACAAATTTTAAGAGGTGGAAGGGGAAGGGTACAGGGGCCCTTGGAGAATGGCCTGATCTAGACCTAGAGAAGGAATCAAGCTTGTAATCCCTTGTAAAAATATGTATTGAGGATAAAGTTGCTGCTTCTAGAATACTTCTAGAAGCCAACCCTTTCCAAAAAGCCACAGATTAATCCAAGACACTGGCAGAGTGGGCCTTGACCCTGCCTGGAATATTTTAGTTGTGTTGAAAATAACAGTAGGTAATAGTCTGAAACAACCATTTGGAAATAGTCTGTTTTGATACAGGTTGTCCTTTCTTCTAACTTTCTCACGAATTGAACATTGATCTGAAAGATTTAGTTCTGTCAAGATAGCACCTGAGTAGATTGTGACATCCAACATATCAAATACCCTGACATCCAAGACATCGAATATCCTTTTCCCCTCATTTTTAGATTCAGGAAAGAAAACAGGGAGATAGATAGTTTGACTTGAAGTAAACTCAAGATATCACTTTAGGCAAAAAAGATGGATTAGTTCTCAAATGAAACTGCCTCTGTGGAAAATGAGATAGGTTTCCCTCACCATAAGAGCTTACACCTCATATTTTCTTCTTGCAGAGGCCAGTGGATTCACAGATTAGTACTAAACTAACTGCCCTTGCAAGCCATTTTAAGTCTAGCCAATTATCCCTTGTGAGACTCAAATCCTGCACCTTCTGTTTGTAAGGCAAACATCTTAACCATTAGGCCACCTCCCAACCACAGTTTTCCATGTTAAGAATCTCAAGTCAGCCATATTCACTGATTCAAATCGAGCAAGTGTGTCTCTTATACAAAATTAATACGGAAAATCACTTTCAAAACCATTTTGATATGAGAAATCTTTGAAAAAGGAGGATCCATGGGGAGACATGCTGAAAAGGATGATAAATGAAAGTTGATGGATGAGTAATAAAGGAAATAGTATAGTAACTCACAGAAATATTGTAAAACCAGAGAAACACTAGATTAGAATGGGTGCTGGTTTATGCTGATGGTACCAACTAGAAAACCTTTTCCATTTGCTAATATATGATTCTCCTGTTGCAGGCTTTCTTGTCCCCACTTAGTACCTGCTGCACATCCTCGGTAAACAGGTGCCTAAAGGGAATCAAGACCCTATCATTCAGGCAGTTAGATGAAGTTGATTGGGGTCGGGGTGTAACAAAAACCCTGATCTTGTGTGAGTAGATCCATTCTGTGAGGAAGCTTGTGGTAATTGCCTCTGGCCATTTCCAAAAGAAGGGATAACCACTGTTGCATGGGCCAGAAGGAAATCACCATGATAATCTTGAGGAATTCCTTCTGAATCTCTAGAAGTACTCTGGATATCAGTGGAAAGGGTAGAAAAGTATACATGAACATTCCTGTAAAAGTAAAGAAAAAAGCGGGTCTATATCACATAGTTGAACTGCAATAAATTCGACTACGTAAATGTCGAACCCAGAAGTTAGAAATGCAATAACTTTGAACACTCAGAACAGAGATTTTTTTCCCAGGGAAAAAAAATCGCTGTTCCGGTAAAAAAACAAAAAACACCCGTACACTTCAAACTGTTCCTAATGTGGCGGGCACCCCCAACATGGGGGGCTGTGCCCCCCCACACCCCCATACTTAAATATACCAACTTCAAGATCGTACCACAGTGGAGGAAATAGCAAAGCCGCAGAAATGGCCCACCGATTTTTTTCCCTGGGAAAAAATTTGATGTTCTGCAGCTTTGCTATTTTGACATTTCGAACTTCCCAGTTCGATGTTACGGCGTTCAGACACCTGTGCATTCAAACTTCTAATATAGACCTGAAAAAAGCATCTGTCTTCCAGGTCTTTCTTCAAGTAGGCCCACTGCAGAAACTTGCCAGTGGATTGTTCAAAGAAGAGGCAAATAGGTCTACTAGAGGATCCACAGATGGATCAAATTTTGGAAGACCCCCGATCGAGTTTACTTTTGTGAGAGTCTGCCTTTGTTCTACTCAGTTTGTCTGCCACAAATGTTTGCTCTGACAGAACATATGATGGCTGTAGAGTGAGACTGTGCTGTGAAGCTATATCTCAATCTTACATGGCTAGTCTTCCAACTGGGTAAGACCTGGGTCCCCCTTGCTTGCTGATGTAAAAGTATAGTTTGTGACAACTTGTAGACATCCAGGGGACCAAAGATAATTCAGCGAGTTGAGTACTTAGATTTATGAGCATGCATCTGTCCTTAGTGTCCAACACACCTTGCACTTTTATCCTGCCTGAAATTCCTCCAAAAGCACAGTTTGAGGCATATGTGATGAATGAATGCTTTGGAGCAAGGAGGGAGAAGGTGAGACCTGGATTTAGGTAAATTCGCTGTCTCCACCAACTGACTTCTCCTCTGACAAATACCAGCACTATCATTTGAAAAGACAAAGGATGCTGTTGCTGGGACTTAAGACACTTCAGATACCATTGATCTTTCTCATCTGAAGCCTTGCCAGGCGTATCACGAGAATAATAGAAGCCATGAGACGCAAAATCCTAACTTATTCCTCACAGCAACCAAAGTCTGAGTGCAAACCCTTAAAAATAGATTTATGTATACATCTATTTTTTCCTGCGGCTGAAAATCTCTTTAAACAGAGGTGTCTAGCTGACCCCCAGGAGCACAATCCTGTGTAAAGGGTCAAGAAAGACTTTTGAATGTTCTCTTGGAATCACAGCCTGTGTAAGAGTAAATATTGTCTGTGTCTACATTCCCCCAGGGAGGAACACAGAAACCTTAGAAGACTTCTTATATTGGTTATCCAATAACTACCCCCAAGAAACAATTGTTCTTGGGGATTTCAACATTGACTGGAATACTTGCTCTTGTGAAACCCCCACAACCCACATAAACCTCTATGGATTTACTCAAATCATAACCTCCCCCACCAGGACAAGAAAACCCAATAACAAGGAAAGTACCCTAGACTGGATACTCGTTAATACCCATCTTCAATCCTATAAATCAGGCACTTTGCTTGATGACCTAAGTGACCACTGTCTCACCTATGTAATCAAGCTCAAAGTAGACTGCTCCTATCAACCCACCAATAGAACATTAAGAAACAACAAGAATTTTATTCTCACCAAGTTTCAATATGAAATTAAGGCATGCAACTGGTCAGTACTAAAAAGTCTCCCCCTAGATGAAGCAGTAGCATACTTTAAAACCAAATTCCTTGCTATTCTTAACTCCCATGCTCCCAGCCGCTCTATTAGAACCAAAGTTAATATTGCACCATGGCTTTCTAAAGATACCAAAACCAAAATTTCACTCAGAAACAAAGCATGGGCCACCTACCGAAAAACAAAAGCCCCACTTGATCAGCTAAGATTCAAACAGCTAAGGAATGACAACAAAAAATCCATAACTTTAGACAAAAAGAACTACTACTACCATCTATTGCAAAAACACGAAAATAAACCTCAAAAGTTCTGGGCAGGAATAAACAAACTACTCCACCCAAGCCAAACCGCCACTCCACCTCCCTCAGCTTCCCAACAAAAATCCCCAGTAGACATTGCTAATAACTTCAACAGCTTTTTCACAGAGACTATCCAGTCTCTAGCCAGCCAACTCTCTCCCAATGGCTCTAATTCTAATGCAGCTACACCCAGTACCCAAACATACTTTACCTTCTAACCTGTTCCTACCCAACTTATTTATGCCCTACTTAAGAAACTAAGACCCACCACCCTGGCTGCCGACCTCCTCCCAGCAGACTATCTGCAAAAGGCTGCTGACACCATAGCATACCCCATCTTAATCTTGATCAACAGAGCTATATCTGAAGCTACTGTACCCACTGTATGGAAGATCTCCCATGTCATACCTCTCCATAAAGGAGGCAGTTCCACTGAACTGTCAAACTTTAGACCCATAGCTATTCTGTCATCTCTAGCTAAAATTATGGAGAAGTGTGTACACATACAGCTCATGCATTACCTCACACAGAACAAGCTGGTGTCCAACTTTCAGCATGGCTTTAAGCCACACCACAGTTCTACTTCTGCCCTCCTCTTTTTCTCTAACGTCATTAACCACAACCGCAATAATAGCAAACTATCCTCAGCACTCTTACTAGATCTATCCAAGGCTTTTGACATGGTTGACCACAAAATATTTATAAATACCTTGAATGCCTTCCCCTTAAACAACCATGCACTCCAATGGTTTCAATCCTACCTGCAGGGCAGGCAATAGGCAGTCTTATGGCAGGACAAGCTATCATCTCACCTAACCATCACATTAGGAGTCCCCAAGGGCTCAATACTAGGACCCCTTCTTTTCTCCATCTTTATCAATGATGTTCATTCAGTCATCCCAGATGCTAACTGCATTCAGTATGTGGATGACTCCACCTTGATTTGGTCTGACACCTCACCAGCTACTTTATTCACATTAACCCAAAATACCTGCAATACAGTGGGAAAATGGCTCTCCAATCAACATCTAATCCTAAACCCCCAAAAAACTAAGTTGCTCCTCTTCTCCCCCACACATAGGACAGCCCTGCCATCCTTCAACATAACCACTAACAATGGCACTATCATCTCCCCAGAAGCCCAAATTAAACTACTGGGTTCCATAGTTGATAACCTGAAGTTTGATGTGCATATCAATCAAACTATCAAAACTATTAATAAAAAACTTGGCTCTCTTTGCAGAATCAAACCTTTCCTTACCCCACTTGCTAGAACTGCAATTGCCCATTCCCATCTACTATCAACTCTTCTCTACTCCTCATCTCTATTCTCCAACTTAAACAAAACAGATCTTAATAAACTACCATACTGCTATAACCACAATGCCAGATTTGCTACTAGCACAGCCTACCGGACACACCACTGTCACAACCAGAATTGCCTAGGATGGCTTGAACTGCCTAGCCTACTGCAGTTCAACCAGCTAATAGTGGCACATAAAGTCCTTTACCAACCAGAAAATACACCTGCACTAAAAAATATTATCAGCCCCTACACCAGCACCCGGCCACTGAGATCATCCACTAAACTCCTAGTTCAAACATACAAATCCAACTATTCAGCTGGAGACTCTCTGTTTGCCAACTCTGTTGGAAAAACAAGGAACAGACTCCCAGCTGACTTGACCCTAGAACCCTCACTAACTTGATTCAAAAACAAACTCAAGAAATACTTCAAAACTCATTTGTTATGTCCTTGCACTAACCCCGACTAGTGACCTCTCTATTACTTACTTACCTTCAACTACTTCTAACTTTTTTTCTACCACACCATTCCAGGAAGGGTCAATTGTATAACTGCTGCTCAATGTGTCTTAAACCTGAATGTAATGGTATATATATATAACTTTGTAAATAATGTTATGTTTTGCAAAGTGTTTTATAATGTCAGTACTATATGTGCTAAATGCTGGTATTGTTTATGACTGTAATCTGCTTGAAACTAGCATTTACTAAATGTTCAATGTGTATTATTATCGTGGAGCTTTTCTCTCCGGGCCTCTGCTGAAAATGGACATACATCCAGTCGGACTATCCTGGTCAACAAATGTAAAATAAATAAATAAATAAGAGATCTGTCACCCAACAGAGAGATTCCTGACACTTTGAAAAAGACTCTACAAAAATAAGCAAGTCATCCAAATATGGAAAAATGTGGATACCCTGCAGCCTGCATGAGCTGTAACTGAAGCTAGACACTTTGTGAACACTCTTGGTCTTGTCTTTAGGCTTTTCCCAGTTTGGGGTCACCACAGCAGAACTCTGGTCCGCTAATGATTGGCAGAGGATTTTTACTGTGCCGAGTTGCCAGCCCAACGCTCAACCTTCAAAGAAGGCACACCCATTCACACACACACCTACCTGCATGTTTTTATATGTCACTCAACCACAGGGAGGACATGCAGACTCCACACAGAAGGTGCTCCAGCCAAGAATCGAATGGGAGAACCTCTTGCTGTGAGGCAACAACGCTAACAGCTGCACCACCGTGGCCACTTTGTGAACACTCTTGGTGCAGTGGATAATCCAAAGGGTAAGGCAGGGAACTGATTATGCGTCCAGACACACAAAACCTTAAGAAACTCCTGATGTTCGGATTAACAGGAATGTGATGATAAGCACCCTTCAAATCTAATGTTATCAGCAAACATAAATGAAGAAGAAGCGGTAACAGGTTGAGAAGTGCCAGCATTTTGAACTTGAGCATTATCACAAAGAGGTTTAGCAAAGAAAGATCCAGGCGTGGTCTCCAAACATTTTCTTTGGCAATAAAAACATCCATGAATAAAAATCTTTCCCAACCTGGGAAGGAGGAACTGGATCTATTACTCCCTGAGACAACATATCTTGAAGGAGGGGGGAAATAGAAGAGTCTAGTCTGGTGGATGAGGAATCACCTTCTGGAAAGGCGGAATTTCCTCCCAATGCCATCTGTAACTTGATGAATGATCTTCATAAGCCATTTGTCTGAAACAATCTCTTGCCAGAGAGCAAAGTGGAGCTTCAGCCTTTCTGGAAGACAAAATGAACTGCTAGGGTGGGGGGTCCCATAAGCAGTCATTCTGATCTGTTGGTCTGACCCTGATTTGGTGTAGGGGGGGTGGCCCTGTATTCTTTTTGGAGGCCCCTTGCCATTTCTTTTTAAACATCTAGTTACCAGCATTTTGCTGAAACTGTTTATTTTGTTTCTTGCCAAAACTGGATGAGGGGTTAGAGAATCCCTTAGAAAATCTGAAAAGATGGGATGAAAAAACGTACAGATTCCTTGTATCAGCTTACCCCCTCACCATACGTTTTGATAACTTTAGCAGCAGAGGGACAAAAAAACTCAATTTCTCTCCAAAGTAGAATCTAAAATCTCATTTTTCACATCATCTGGAAGGTGTTGAGAATGTAGCCAGGCAATCCTCCTCTAAACAGTACCAGTGGCCACAGCCCTAGAAAGAGTATCAACCGAGTCATACACGTAAGCTGTATAGAATGAGTTGTGACCTGTAAAATGGAAGAAACTAAATTATTTAAATCAGATTTTTCCTCACAAGAAGAAACAGCGAGCAAAATAGTCCTCATACTTTCACAATTGGTCAAAATAAACTTTAATATACGAGCCTGACAATTCAAAATTCTGAAAATCAAAGTTGCAGAAGCATACACATTTTCCCCATACTTATCAATAATCTTCCTACCCTTTGTCAGTAAGAGTAGGATTTGAATTAACCAAATTATAGCAGCAGTAGGATTAACTAAAGCGCTGCTGGATCAGGTTTGGGTGGCTGTGCAGAAACTTAAAAGACTAGGGAACTTTATACATTCTGACATTTTTAGGGGAGGTTGGCTGACTATCATGGAAATTGCACATCCTGCAAAGTTGACAGAACTGGAGGAATAGGTGAAGGTTCAGGAAATTCCTTCTGTAACAGTTAATAGTATTTTCTGAGGGACTCAGAAACCTCACTGTTCTCCAGTTGAAAACACTGGTACATTTTGGAAATAGTCTCAGAGAAACAGAAACTCCCACAGGGGGAATTAGAAACTGAGCTTTCCTCTGGATCTAAACCAGGAATCTGTGGAAAGAAGCCCAAATTACACCCTGAACCAAACCCAATAAACTATTTCTGTCTAAGGAAATTTGAGGAAGGGTAGATAATGTTTATTTTTCTGTTTCATTTTGACAGGAAAAATGGGCCCAGCAGTGTTATTAGTTATATCAGCAGCTTCCTCAGGGATGGGCAAAACATTCTGACTAAACTGGGATGTTTTCCCAGTTCCCTCTCCCAGGACTGACAACAGTTGCTTTCCCTTACCGACTGAGAGGACCCCAACAGCCGCAGTGGATTTGGCTAACCTCGGGTTCACAGTCGCTGTAGATGCTACAAAAGGGGGATCTGGGATAAAAGATTAGTGGCTGAGGAACAAGCTATGGCCACCTGCAGAGTCACCCACCTGCAGCTGAGGCAAATTGCTAGCCTGTTATGGTGGCAAAGGATGTTTGCTTAACTTTTTCTTTTTGTGGCTGGAAGAAGGAAGGACTGTGGGACCGGTAGTTTGTTCCATGGTCAAACCAAAAAAATGGTGTCTCTTTCACAAGGAAAACAAGCAGCATAAGCTAGTAAAAACAGAACAACACAGTAAAAAGCACTCCACATTCTGTCAGTCCTAAAAAAAAAGTAAAATAAAACTCAATTTATCTACAGAAAAAATGTTTTTCGACTACTTTAAACAATTTTTACACTGACAGGAAAAAAGTCCGCTCCCATTTAAAAAAAAATTAAGCCTCATGACAGTCCTTTACAACACAAACTCCTAACCTAAAGTAACATTCCTAAGCAGAAACGTACCATAAAACTATACATTTTTAATAAGGAAGGTTTTTCCCCAAAGGCAACTTATCTGCCCAGCTAAAGAACAGCACAAGCCGACCCAATCCTTGAAAGATCACAGAGGATTACTCTCTTTAATGTCAGGAAAGCTCAGAAGGGCTGGATGCCCAAACTTTCTTTTTAGTCAGCTCTACTCAAGCTGACTAAAGGTTTGGGCATGCAGAAGGTACCCTGAAGCTTTGGAAGCTGGTCGGCTGTTATATCCTACATGGGAAATAACCCATACAGCTTAAGCTATTTCAGCAGTGATCAATAAGAACATCTTCAAAAACAGTGCACTAGGATGGAGAACAATGAATGATGGAATACACAAGAGTTTTATTTGTGCTAGTACAATGCATTTGAAATTAACTGAATTTTTGTTCTTTTTCGCATTGGTGTTTTTTTTTGGTTTCAGACTGTTTCTCCATCTTAGTGTGCTGTTTTGTGGATTACTAGTTTTACTTCAGTGCACTTTCACTGCTTTTTGGTAAGGATGAACATCTTATCTTTTAGCTGCTTAAATGCTGAGGCAATCTCATCACGGCACAGGAAAGGTAGTGCCAGCAGCTGTTTTAAAAGGATCTGGAAACTTGTAACTTGCCCATACTCTCTTTACAAGCCCTTAGCCTGTACATGACACCAGAATATTTGTCCAAAATGGAACACGCAAACCCTAGCCTCAGTTGTTATAAAGTGTTTTTGTACTGCCTTACTGGTTGCTCTTTCAAAATCAGTGACAACATAAGCTGACTGCAATATCACTCTCATGGACTCAACCAAATTTCATACACTGTTTAGCAGTGTTTAACAGTAAATTTCAGACTTTCTGCTCGTCAGAGCAAGCACCGTAGGCAGCACATTAGCATTACTTCCTGAGGTAACTTTGCCAGGTGCAGTGTACAGTTGCCTGTATATAGCAGCCCTGACTGCGAATAAGAAGTTATGTACCTACCATAACGTTCCATGTTAGTTGTCTTCTCTCGCCTTCTTTCTTGCTTGATGGGTTCGGAGCCGATCCCTCGGCTCCGACTCGGCACTTGCTTTAGCTCGAGAACTCCTTTTACCAGCTCGAGGCAGCCCCATATCCCATGATGCAAGGCAGGAAGTACCCAGATCTCGTTTGTTGACAAAAGGGCAATAACACCAAGCATAAACAATACTTCCCAAAGGAAGAAGAAACTTACAGATGGAAAAAGGACCAGGTCTAATGGTCTTTAGCATTATAGTTTCTTATACAAGGTCTGTCCAGGCCAGGGGAAGGAGGAGGGTCAAGAAAGAAGGCGAGAGAAGACAACTAACATGGAGCGTTATGGTAGGTACATAACTTCTTAATGTTAAGTTGTCAATCTCGCCTTCATTCTTGCTTGATGGGACCGTCCTAGCACCTCTATCCTGGGTGGCTCAATGGAACAAACTCTTGAGGACTGTAGAGCCAAAACTGGCTCTGTCCCTGGAGGCCAAGTCCAATTTGTAATGGGAAACAAAAGTGTGAGGAGTGGCCCAAGTGGCCGCTGCACAAATAGTGTCTAAAGGTAGTCTAGCTTGAAAGGCTGTAGAAGTAGCTAAACTCCTAGTTGAATGTGCTTTAGGTTTTGAGCACAGCTGTTTTCCCCTGATCGTATAAATTTCAGTGATGACGAAGAAAGCCATCTGGACAAAGTCACTTTAGAAACAGGAAGGCCTTTTTATTATCCGCATAGGAAACAAAAAGTTGATCAGATTTCCTAAATTTTTTGTTCTGTCCAAATAATATCTAAGCTGACGGTGGACATCAAGATAATGTAGCTTTTGTTCAGCTCTATCTGAATAGTTAGGAAAAATACAGGAGATCAATGGATTGATTCAGATTGTTTTTGAAGCGACCTTAGGTAAAATGATGGATTAGTTCTCAAAGATACTCTGTCTTTGTGAAAAATCAAATAGGGGTCGAACAGAAAGAGCATGAAGTTCAGACACCCTCCTGGCAGATGTAATAGCCACTAGGAATAAAGTTTTCCAAGAAAGATATTTCAGGGAACAAGAAACAGCTGGCTCAAAGGGGGAAGAATCAAGGATGTCAGCACTAAATTTAAATCCCACTGAGGAGGAGGATTCCTGATTGGAGGCTTTAGTAGGAAAATCCCTTTCAAAAAGGCCCTGCAGAGTCTATGGGACATAATATTATGATCTGCTATCCCGACATGAAAATTAGAAATAGCAGCCAACTGAACTCTGACTGTGGAAGAAGAGGAGCCTGCATGGAAAATCTCTGCTAAGAAGTCCAGAACTGCCTGAACAGGGGCAGTAAAAGGGTCAATATTTTGGGCCTTAGCCCAATAAGAGAAACGTTTCCATTTGCTTGTGTAAATCCTCCTGGTAGAGGATTTTAGTGAAGCTACTATAATATCTCTAACTGGGTTAGAGATCAAAGGAAGCCTGGCTAAGGAAGGAAGTGGAGCAACCATGCTGTGAGGTTGAGAGAAGGGATTGACCGGTGCAGCTGACCGGATTGGTGAATCAGTAGATCTGGCACTGGGTCCAGATGCCACGGCTGCACCAAAAGGTGACGATGGAGGAACGGGAACCAAACTTGTCGAGGCCAGTAAGGGGCAATGAGAATCAATTTGGCTCTCAAAACGGTAGCTTTCTGGATCACCTGAGGGATCAGAGGAAATGGAGGGAAGGCATAAAGAAGTCCCTGGGGCCAATCCTGGGTCAGAGCGTCTCTGGGGGGATGGCCTGATAGAGGGAAGAGGCTGAAGAAGTCTGGACATTTGCTGTTTTGGGGAGTAGCAAAAGATCGCAACATGGACGACCCCATTCCAGAAAAATCTCTTCCGCTATGGATTGCTTGAGAGACCACTCATGAGGCATGAGAATAGCTCTGCTCAATCTGTCCGCTATAATGTTGGTTTTCCCAGGATATGCGTTGCTACCAGAAACCGATGAGAGGAGATCGCCCATTGCCATAGTCTGAGCGCTTCTCGACACAAGGGGTAGGACTTGGTTCCGCCCTGTTTGTTGATATACCAAACTACAGACATGTTGTCTGTGTGGACTGCAATTGTCCCTACGGGAAGAAAGTCGTTGAGGGCTTGCAACGTTAAAAGCACTGCTCTCATCTCCAGGACATTTATGTGCAGATGGTACTCCAGCGGTTCCCACGTCCCATGAACCACCCCGCCCTGATAATGACCGGCCCCACCCGATCAGGGAGGCATCCGTGGTGACAGTGGCTATCGGGGACGGAGGTACAAAGCACCTGCCTTGGTGAACCTGAGACGATGTGATCCACCAAGCAAGATGTTCTTTGCATGTTTGTGTCACCAGAATCTGGTGACGCATTGGGAGTTGCTGGTATGACCACTGTGTGAACAGCATCCACTGAAGGAAGCGCATGTAGAATCGAGCCAGGGGAAGAAGAGTGATGGCCGCAGCCATAAGACCTAATACCTTTAGAACCATTCTGGCCTGTACCTATTTGCTGGCCAGAATGATCCTGACATGAGTCTGAATGTCTGAAACTCTTTGTTCTGTAAGGGTAGCTGACATCCGAACAGTGTTTAAGTTTGCGCCTATGAAGGTAATAGACTGGCAGGGCGATAAGGATGACTTTTCGTAGTTGACTGAGATGCCCAAATGAGAACAAAGGTCTATTGTGTAATCCCTGGCTTGTATAAGCTGATGCCTGGTGGTGGCTGACAGGAGCCAGTCGTCGAGATACGGAAACACCTGGAATCCTTGACGTCTCAGGTGAGCCGTGACCACTGCCATGCATTTGGTGAACACTCTGGGGCTGTAGTGAGACCAAAGGGCAGGGCTCTGAACTGGAAATGACTGGACCCCAGCCGGCGGAGAAATCTCCTGGAGCGTCTGTGAATTTTGATGTGATAGCACGCATCCTGAAGATCTATTGAGCACATCCAGTTGTCCTTCTGTAAGAAGGGCAGAATTGACTGAAGAGTGACCATTCGAATCTTGTCTTCCTGACAGACTTGTTGAGTCTGCTGAGATCCAATATTGGTCTCCAGTCTCCCGTCTTTTGGGGACCAAAAGAACCTTGAGTAGATTCGGGCTCTGAATGGTCTATTGTGACTGGCTGAATGGCTCTTTTTGCAGTAGTTTTGCGATCTCTAACTCTGCAATGTCCCTTAGACCGGTGGTACATCTGGAAGGGAACTTGAGGGAAGGGACTTTCCTCGAAAGGAATTATGTAACCCTTGGATATGATCGACTGTACCCATCTGTCTTGAGTGAGGGAATGCCAGGCTTCTGGGTACAGTGATAATCTTCCCCGACTGCCTCCAAGGAGGGACAGCGGGCAACACCTCAGGGATGCTGAAAAGGCTTTTCAGGAAGAGACTCCCTGTTGCCCTGGTTCTTGGACCCCTCTGCCTCTAGAGCGGCGTCTGTTGTTGTTACCCCTCTGCCTCTAGGGGTAAACTGACCACGTGAATCGGCGTGACTCCTTGGGATTTACGGAACCACATCTTCCCACCCTTCTGTCCTTTGGGATAAGGCCTAGAAGGGGTGGAAAACGGACTCCAACAGCAGAAAGAGTCTTGCCGTCCTGCTCACACCTGGTCAAGGTTTCCTTCACCTGAGGGCCAAACAAAGCTGACCCATCAAAGGGAGAATTTGTGAAGGACGCCTTAAAGGGATCCATAAAATCACATAGCCGCATCCAGGCTTGGCGTCTAAGAGCCACACCTGTGCCTGCGGCTCTACTGCTCCATCAGCAGCATAAGATATTAGCCGCATGGAGGAGTTAGCAATGGAATTGAGGGTTCCTAGCTGCGAAGCAATCTTTCTTGGGCCCCTGCAGCTGTAGGATCCTGAACTACTTCTCCCAGCTCCTTCAGGATATCTCTCTGGAGTCTGGTGAAGTGACAAAGATAATTCAGCGAGCATAGCAAAGGTCGCTGAGGAAAACATCCGCTTGCCGTACCTATCCATGGTCCTAGAGTCCTTATTAGGAGGATGGACGGGCACGGAAGGATCTGCAAGTTCCTTTTGGTGGCCGCAGCCACCACCATGGCATCAGCGGACACCCTTTGTAAGGAATTGTTTGTCACTAGGGGCAGTTATAAATTTAGAAGGCCTCCTAGGGACTGGCTCTACAGAGTCAGGAGCTGTCCACGCCTTTAGTGCTATAACCTGCATAAGGGGTCGAAAGCCGGAGACACCCAGGAGGTGGAGGGCCGAGATCCAAGCGCCTCTAGGTATACTGACTCATCCTCAGAGGGATTGCTGGTGGGCCAGTTTCCCTCTGTTTCAGAAGTTCTAGGATGTTTTAGAAGGAGACATCCTCAGAGGGGATCTAGGGGATCCCTCTGACTCATCAAAGTCAGTATCCAAGTGACTGACTCAGAGTCTACATGCTTCCTCTTACAAGTCCTCTTCCTAGGAGGATCTCCCGAAACATCAGGAGAATCCTCGGAAGAGGGGGAAATTCCCAATGGGGAAACCTGAGGCGGAGGATCTCTGGGTCCTGTAGCAAGAGAAGTGGCAGAGATGTCAACAGGTACAATAGAGGGAGGAGCTACGGGAAGAGACTGCTGACTGATACCAGTGGCCAGTACACTCTTCATCACCTCGAATGCTCCCTCCCAGGCAGGTCCGAGAGACCCGCTCGAAGAGCTAGGAACTCCAGGGGCCACGAAGGGAAGTCTCCGAGGCAGATGTCGGAGCCGAGCTCACCAAGGCCGAGGCTCCAAGGGGAAGAGCGGGTTCGGACAAGGGTCGGATGCCACTCACCCCTCGGAGGAGACCATGGAAGCCCGACCACGAATCCCTCTAAAGAAGAGGAGATAAGAGTAGGGGCTGAAGGAACAGAAGGAGGTATCCGTCCTCCAGCCGTAGCAGTAACCCTGCCCGAAGACTCCAACTCCAAACTCTGGGGTAGAGTTGAAGGAGGAACTGTAACGGGGTGTGGACCAACAGTCGTCTGCTGAGACGGACTGTGTGTAGCATTTGGGCCAGTACCTGTGACTTGAGCAATCTACTGACCACTCTCTCTAGGTCATGGTCTGACAACCTGGGCGACCTTGAAGATCGGCCGATGGCTCCGCTCCGATAGAAGAGGGAGGCGGGCGAAAGTATCGGCTCCAAGGAAGGAGACCTCGACCTCTTCCTGGAATGGGTCATCGGAGCCGATATTATTGATCCTGTCGGCACCGATTTCTCGGAGCCGGCAGAACGCCGATGTATCGGCTCCAGCGGAGCCGATACAGCCACCAGAGTAGCGGTGTCGGAGCCGATCGGGCCGACACCGATGCCTATGCCACATGGGTGTCGGAGCCGATCGGAACCGACACGATGCCGTGCCGCGTGGGTGTCGGGCGGTCGGAACCGACCCCACAGTGGTCAAAAGCAGATTCGCACCGATAGCCATCGGCGCGAAGGCTTAGTAGATCAGAATCGGCTCCAGCGGGCGATCTCGACTCATCGAGTCGGGCCGAGGCCACAGGCTTAGAACCAGAAGCCTGGGTCTTGGCAGATTTTGTTGATTTTGTGGGGCCGACTTGGCGGAGAGCCCTCCGGCTAAGAAGACCCCTCAGAATCAACTTATTCCTTCTCTCCTGCAGGACTCTCTGGCTGAAGGAGTGACAAATAGCACAGGAGTCCTGCAGGTGAAGAGGGCCTAAACAGTACAGGCAAGAAGTGTGACCGTCTGTCAGAGACATCTTCTGACAGCACGAGTCACACTTCTTAAAACCTGAAACCCTCTCTTTAGACATGGTGCCCAAAAAACACACACACACCAGTCCAATTAAATTAAATTAATCCCAAAAGGGGATATAGTAAATTAAACCAACACACACACCCTAACAGGGGGGGGATGGGAAAGGGAAATTAACTGACTAAAAAAATTTAAAAGAGACAGGGATTTCTGTCAGAAAAATTAAGTTTAAAGTTAAACTATCAAATATAAAAAGTTTTTAAGTAAAAGGGGCTTAAATGTCACAAAAGTGAATTACTTACCAGGAGCTGGTAAAGAGAAGACCTCCCAAGCGAAGCGGCAAACGAGATCTGGGTACTTCCTGCCTTGCATCATGGGATATGGGGCTGCCTCGAGCTGGTAAAAGGAGTTCTCGAGCTAAAGCAAGTGCCGAGTCGGAGCCGAGGGATCGGCTCCGAACCCATCAAGCAAGAATGAAGGCGAGATTGACAACTTAACATTGTGACATTTACTAAACCAGATACTAGAAAGCTTCAGGTTAACCAAGTTCTGTCTGGTAGTCAGCATCAGCATTGTAATGTTACCACCATTATCATCATCAGAGGCTCAGTGTACAATGAAATTTCTCTCTTGTAAGGAGTATCCTATAGGGTAAACATCTAAGACAGTCATTAGTGGTTTCCTGGGTGCACAGCCACTGGCGGTTGCTATTTTTCTACTGATCATCTGATTCATGGCACATTTTGCAGGTAAGTGCTGGATAGTCTCAAAATCAGCTTTAGTAGTAACAGCATGAATTTTTATTGATGATGGAACATCCTTTGTTGCAACAGTCATTCTCCTCACATCATTTAGTAGTAGAACAGCTTGCACACTAACTGCATCAGAGGGTGGGGTGGGGGGGGGTGGGTTCTGACAACACCATTTTAGTTCCTCTCCTTTCTCAATAGTCTGTCCATGGCATTTGCTTTTTCTCTTCAAAGCACAGAACAAGTACCACTTGCCATTAACCTCTCACTCTATATGGTACTCATAGCCACAGTTAATTGAGGTTTTCCTCTCTGGCTGACATAGGTCATATACACTTGATCAAGATCACCAAGACTCTTTAAAGCTGATAAACACTCTCTTCTGTCTCAAAGGTGTCCTCTACCCTCTGTCTACCCTCCATCATTTCTCTGCCAGCTCTGTGCAGTTCTGCTGCTACTGCAGCATACCTCTGTTTGCAAGATATAGCACTCAAGAAGCATATCAGCCACACTTGCATAAAAGAGCAACTGGGAGTTCAGGCACTTGGTTATGTGACCAACTAGCTGGAAGCAAATCAGATATAGGCAAATGGTATACAGGTAGTTGTTGTAGACCCCTATTCAAAGCCGGTCACCAAGGATGCAGTTAGAACTTTATAAATCTGTGCCACAAAGCAGCCATTTATAGGATCACAGGATCATAGGAAGTTACTAGGAATGGCCATAGGCCCTTACAAGCCTAGCCGAGTTCTACCCTTATTTCCATAATCAGCACCCATTGCCCCTGCCAAGAGGGACACAGTTGGAACCCTTGGGGTGAATTTACCCATCCAATCATCCAGACTGCGTTTGAAGAGGGCCAGTGAGGTGCTCTGTTTGAAAACAAGTGGGAGTCTGTTCCAAAGGTGTGGCAACCTCTGGGAAACAAATCTGTCCCTCCAGCAGGTTCTATTAATGTCACATACCAGGTTAAGGTCTTTAGAGTGAGTAACCTGTGTACAATCTGGCTTGTGGATATGAGGCATTTCCAATAAAGCAGGGTCAAATATTGCCTTATATGCAAGGCAGAGATCTCCTCTGAGTAGTCTATATGAAACAGAATAAAGTGACAGTGATTTCAGACAATCCACATCGGACAAATGCTGAAGACCTTGAATTTTTCTTATGAGGAACCTTTGTGGTCTCTCTAATTGCTGCAGGTGCTTGGAAAGGTACATACCAAAAGGAGTGTTGTACACAATTATTGGCTTGATGAGGGAAGAGTACAGGGAGGTTATAGCTTCTTTTTTTCCTGGAGGCAAATGCCCTTACTTATGAGATGGGCAATACAGAATGCCCTTCTTACCACTGTGGAGACATGGTGATCAAAGGTAAGGTTGCTGTCAACCTGTCTGCCCAGGTCTCTCTACTGAGTGCATACTTAGGGTGTTGCTATTGATGTGGTAGTTAATAGGAACATCACTCTTACCGAAAGGGATGATAATACATTTGTTGCATTGAGTTTAAGGCCATGACTTTGGCACCAATCACTTATTTGTGTAAGACCCTCTTGCAGGATGTTGACATCATATGGAGATTCTATGACCGCTTCCAGTTTGCAGTCATCAGCAAACTATGTCAGCCACAGACCTTTAGTTTTTGCTTGTACTTCAAAGAAACAGATTCCAAACAGTAGAGGTCCCAAGACTGATCCCTGTGGAACACCACTGGTTACAGGTCTACCGATGGAGGTGGATTCCCTTATTTTCACTGTATTTGTTCTATCAGTGAACCAGTTAGTGACTCATCTAATGATATAAGGGTTGATACCTAGCTGGGTGTGTTTGTCAATGATGCCTGAGTGGTACACAGTGTCAAAAGCATTGGCTAAGTCTAGGTAGGCTGTATGCATAGATTTCCCCTCGTCCAGGGTCCTCGTCCAGGGCACTGGTGACTGTCTCGAAGAAGTCCACCAGGTTTAACAGGCATGATTTCCCTTTGACAAATCCAAACTGAGTAGGGTCAAGTGTTCGGAGAGTGCCTATATATTTGTTGATAAGGTCCATGATGATCCGCTCCACTGGCTTGCAGATAAGGCTAGTCAGGCTAATAGGTCTATAGTTCCCAGGGTCAGTGGAAGCACCTCCTTTGTGCAAGGGAATAACAGTGGCCATTTTCCATTCAGCTGGGATGAAGCTGGTGCTTAGACTGCAACTGAAAATAGTAACCAATGGTGTTGCTAATTCTTGTTGGAGTCCATGCAGGATGCAGCCTGGGATGTTATCAGGTTTCATACATGATGTGTTTTTGGCCTTAAGAGAGTGCGTTTACGATCTGCTCTTTACAGATACAAGGTAGGGGACAGATAGTAGGAATGTCATGGGGTACGTGTGGTGGTAACAGGGGAGTGAAGTTTTCAAAGAAGCTGTTGCCCAACAGGTGAGCTATGCCCACAAGCTCAGTATATATGGTATCATTAACCACCAGTTTGGCACAAATCTGGGCCTTTCCTTTTAGGTTACAGATGTAACTAAAGAACGCCTTATGGTTGTCCTTATCTGAAGAAGCTAATTTGGATTCGTAGTTTGCTTTGGAGGACTTCACAAGAAGTCTTATTTGCTGAGGAGGGAGTGTTTCCAGTTTAGGGCTTGCTCCCTCTTACTCTTAGACAGCAATTTCTTCCTCTTACTGTAAAGCCTGTTAATGGCAATTGTCCACCAGGCTGGTTTGCGCTTCCTTGAATAGCTTGTTTTTTTCCTATCAGGTACATCCGAGTCAGTGTAGTTATACAAGTGTTTGTATAAAGCATTGGTGTAGAACTCAGCACAGTTGCCAGTTTCATCTGAGGGGGAAGGTGCAGTGAAGCTATTTATACCATCCTGTAAGAGGTTATAATCTGCTTTGGAGAAGTTTTTTAGCTTAGTTGCTGCTAGGGAGGAGGGGGGGGGGGTCAGGTGTGATAGTTACTTTGAATGAGACTGATTTGTGGGCAGATCCCACCAGGGAACACCTCACAGTGGGTATGCTACAGTGGTCCCCCATATTGGTAAGCACCAGATCCACCATGTTGGCACCCCTTGTGGGGGTGTCAACCAGGTCGTCCAGGACAGGTTGTCCAGGACACTGGAGTTAACAAAGTTGAGGAACCTTTAGGCAAGTGAGTTTGTGCAAGAGTAATTTACCTAGTCAATGAACGGGTAGTTAAAGTCACCCAAAACCATGATGTTTGGATGTATCTTGATAGACTCAAGTAGGTCCAAATAGAGTGGGGGTCCTGATTCATGGAGGGGGTCCTGTAGCTCGCAATGACTTGAACAGGTGTCCTACCAACAGTTAATTGCACCTGAAGTACCTCCAGGGAATCATACTGTTTAACCAATCTGGAGGTGTATTTATCTTTAATGAATATTGATATACTGCCTCCTTTAGTTTTCACGCCTTCAGTTTTGGGTCTGAACATGTAGAAGGAGGTGTAACCCGGTATGGCTGGGGTGCACTCTACAGCCTTGAACCAGGTCTCCGTGACTGCGTAAATGTCTGCGTCTTCCAAGGTGAGGACTGCTTCCAGTGAGTTTAGTTTCATGTTAAGACTCCTAACGTTTAGCGGTGTAACCTTGAGGTTGTTTTTAGATGGAGTTTTTATGTCGGGAATTTTGTCCTTTGAGACATTGCCTAAAAAAAGGCACTATGGGGGTGACAAGAGCCTTAGCCAGTAGCTGAAATCCCAGGGGTAACAAATGAAGACCATCTCTGGCAAAGCATTGAGGTATGTCGATCATGTCATCCCAGGCTGACAGATACTGGATCCCCTTAGAATGACACCAGAAACTAGGCCAATTATTGAAGTCAATCATTTTCTGGTTGTAGTGAGGCATCATCCTGGGTGAAGGTAAAATGCTGCTTACGGCTAGGGACATACCTGCCTGAGACACATAATCTGAGAGCTCGGTCATGTCTCTCTTCATATAGTCCAGAGACGTACATCTCAAGTCATTCACACCAACATGTATGACAGTCATAACAGTATATGTTGTTGAGTGACTTCAGAGCATGTGTGATAGGGTGGATCCTAGCACCTGAGAGACAGCTGACTGTGACCTTTTCCTTATCCAGCCTGCTGAGAGGAACATCTGTGTGTCTCATGATGGAATCACCTATGACTATTATGTTTGGTTTTGTGTTTTGCCTTAAAGACTTGACAGGTGAGACACTGGTGCATGATATATTATGTATATTGTGTTCTGCAGAGGAAGTAGTATGTGCAGCGTGCTTGTGTTTGTGTTTGGGAGGTCTCTGGTGTTTAGGTATGTTTCTGGTGAGGGCCTTCACATATGTAGGTATGTGTGGTGTGTGTTTGGGTGGAATAGGAGGTGTCATATGTACTGACTGGTGTGGGAGAGAGCATGGAATGTCAACCAAGCTGGCTGGAGAAACTCTGGAAAATTGTCCATCCACAGTGTTAGGTAAATTTATATGGTCAGGAAAATAGGTCATACTTAGGAATGGCTAGTGGGTGAGAGGTATGTTGGTACCTCTGAGGCTAAACTTAGTGTTCCACCTGACAGTACAGCAGGGCCGCGAAAAACCTCTAAAAAGCAAAAGCAAAGTGCTAAGGGAAAATTTAACAAGCAAAACATTTGCATCTATAACCACTAGTGGTAACCACCACTACGAGGTAATTACTAAACCACTCAAGTCAAACAAAAGTGATGCCATACAAAGTTAGTTTCCCTAGATGGACAGGAGTGATCATTTTGAAGAAATGAGGTAGCAGAGATGAAGTGGAAATCAGAAATGTTAGTGGAGTTGTTCTGCTTAGATAAAAGAATTACTATTGCACACTTCCTTAACAGAGGAACAATGTTAACGGTAAGGGGCAAATTAAAAATGGGAAGGAGACAGGCATAGCAATGTTGGTACTGTAGTTTAAAGAATGCATAACAAAGACAATCAACAAGTGTTCTGAGTAGGTGATTTATTATGTCATCATAGTGGCCACATGGAATAGTATATATAAAACAACTTACTAAAGAAGTAGTAGTACCAGCAGTATGTTATATATCAATCTAAGCCATTTTAACATCAAAGACCAAAACAAAAAGTGTCACAGATTCTATTACAACATGCTGCCTGTTAAAGGCTCCTCCCCACTGACAGGGTTCACGTTTTTTCTCAGGCTACCACTGCTAATTTATCTTTGAAATGAGGTCTGGTGTTGGGAACTCAGCCATTCAGTAACTCTTACCATAGAAGAGTCCTGACACAGTCATCCATGGCAGAAATTGCAAGGTAAAGCAATCCCTGATCACACAATTTTCAAGGCTGAGAATAGTGAAAGGATCAATGGATTAGTTAGATATATGGAGGCATACCACAGTAAATTAGAATAGACAGCAATGTCACAGATTACAGGCCCTAAATATGAACCCTGCAACCCTCTGTTGACTGCTTTTCTACCGTGTAAGTATTCACCATCTATTGTTTCTTTCCTCAAAACCAGTTCCTACATCCCCATCTGATATGAATTACATCTAGTCCTAGTTTCCAATTTAATATTTTGTGTAACAATAAACTGCTAATAAAGTCAAGAGGGACCATGCTTCCCATATGACTTCCTACAAGACTCTATTAACTGAATGAAGAAGGAAAAAATAACCAAGTTCATACTGTACAGTCCACCTGATAGAGACCTGTATTACTTGTTACCTTACTGTCCAATTGCTTCAAGGAAATCCACGTTTCTTTGTAATAAATGTGTCCAGTGGACTGTCAAAAACTAGTCTCTGAACTACTAACTTATATAAGTGCTCAGATACAAGCCAGTACAATGTATGTTCATAGGTGTGTACTAGGTTAATGGCCCTGGAGCCTTTACAAGCCTAGCCCATGTAAGTGCCCTGGCATCATGCCGCCTGATGTTAGTTCCCAGTGCCTCTATCAAGTAGAGGCACTGGAGTGATCCCTGGGGTTAACTTTCTATTTCACATCCACTCATCAAGATTTCTCTTGGGGGCCAGTGAGGTGCTGTGCTTGACATGTATGGGGAGTCTATTCCAGAGCATAGGCAGTCTCTGGGTTATGAACCTGTCCCTCCAATATGTTCTGTTGATTGTGATAATGAGGTTGAGGTCTCTGCAGCGTGTGGTGCAGCGGGATTGGGATTTCTTTAGATGTAGCATTTCTAACAGAGCTGGGTCAGACATGTTTTTTTAAGTCAAGCAGAGATTGCCTCTTAGTAGACGATATAAGACAGAGAATAGCTGGAGTTTCTTGAGTCTGTCCATGTAGGACATGTGTTTAAGGCCTAGGATCCTCTTTGTGAGTACTTTTGTGGCTTCTCTAGCTGCTGCAGGTGTCTAGTGAGGTACATGCTAAATGGGGCATTATACTCTATGATTGGTCTAATGAGGGAAAAGTAGAGAGAAATGATGACCTCTTTCTTCCTGGATGCAAAACCCTTGATAATGAGATGTACCACACAGAAAGAATTTCTGACCACAGTGACAATGTGTTGGTCAAAGGAGAGGTTGCTGTCAACCTTTGTCCCCAGATCTCTTATAACGTGTTCAGTGTTCAGTGGGATCCCACTGATGTGGTAATTAGTGGAAACTGAGTTTCCCAAAGGGAAAGACAGCACATTTTTTTGGCATTATGCTTAAGGCCATGGTTTTGACACCAGTCATTGGTCTCAGTGAGGCCTTTCTGTAGGATGTCTGCATCACATGGGGAGTTAATAATGGCTCCCAGCTTGCAGTCATCTCCAAATTTGGTCAGCCAGAGTCCCTCCGTGTTGGCCTGGACTTCTGAGAAGTAGATGCCAAACAGGAGAGGACCCAGGACCTATCCCTGTGGGACTCCACTTGTGACTGCTCGGCAGTCTGACTTGGAGTCCACTACTTTCACACTATGGGTTCTATCTGTGAGTCAATTTGCAACCCACCTAATGATATAGGGGCTGATGCCTAGTTTGCTGAGTTTATCAATAATTCCTGAGTGAGGAATGGTATCAAAGGCCTTGGCCAGATCGAGGTAGGCTGTATGAACTGCCTTACCTTCATTCACCGTTCTGGTGACTGACTCAAAGAAGTCAACCAGGTTGAGTAGGCATGACCTACCTTTCACAAAACCAAATTGCAAGGGTTCTAGAGTTTCAAGATTCCCTATATCCTTGTTTATTAGGTCCATGATGATGTGCTCCATAGCCTTACATATCAGACTCATCAGGCTAATGCGGCAATCATGTCCAGGGTCTGTAGTCACTCCTCCTTTATGGAGAGGGATGACTGTAGCAGTGCCCCATTTGGTAGGGACAAAGTCTGAGGTGAGGCTGTGAGTGAACAGAGCACACAGATGTGGTGCCAGTTCACTTTGTAATTCATGTAGAACACAGCCAGATATTACTGGGTCCCATGGAAGCTGTATTCTTGGCCTTAGACAATGCAGCTTTGTATCTGTACCTGTGCTTCAGTAATGCTTGGTGCCTGGGATTCTTCCAGTATTGAGTTTGGTCCTTTGGATGGGAGAGGGGGGGTAAAGTTGGCACTGAATCTGTTGGCCAGTACGCTGGCAATATCTGTTGGCTTAATATAAGCGGTACCATTGTGCAGTAACTCAGAGCAAATCTGGGTATTGCCATGGAGATTCTTGATATAACTATAGAAGGTTTTGTGGTTGTTTTTAGTGTCTACCGCAATTCTGCCTTTATAGCTGGCTTTGGAGGTTTTGATGAGGGATCTCAACTTTTTTTGAGGGTAATAAGGGAATTTTTCCAGACTTGGGACTTCACTTTTTTCTGCAACAGTTTCTTCCTTCTGTTGTAGAGTTCATTAATGGCAGGGGACCACCAGATTGGATTCCTTTTTTTGAAGGACAGCGTCTTGGTTCTGTTGGGTATGGCAAGTTCCATGCATTTATGTACGTGTTCGTATAGTGCATTGGTGTATGATTCGGCAGTCATGCATCTATTTTCCATTGGCATAGGTGCCGTGAAGTTAGCCAGCTCAGCTTCTAGAGTCCAAAGTCAGCTTTGGAGAAGTTTTTCATGGTGGATACCTTTGCAGGGGGTGCGGGTGAGATGTGGATTTCCATGCTGATTAGTTTGTGGTCGGCTCTAACCAGGGAGGAATTGACTATTGAAATAGAGCACCGGTTGTCCATGTTAGTAATAACCAGGTCAAGGGTGTTGCCTCCTCTAGTGGGGGTAAGAATGAGCTGGTCCAGGGCATTGGAAATGATGAATTCCAGGAAGCGTTGGGCCAGTGCATTGGTGCATGAGTAGTTTTCTCAGCTGATGGAGGCTAGTTGAAGTCACCTAGTATGAGAGTGTTGGGTTGGATCTTAATAGTTTCTAGGGTGCTTAGGAATGTGGAGTGAGAATCTTGGGACATGGTTGGGGACCTATAGCATGCTACGACCTGAATTGCAGTCTTACTCAATGTTAGTTGTACCTGGAGTATCTCAGATGCGTTATGCTGGGCTACTAGTCTGGAGGTGTGCATATCCTTTATAAATACGGAGACACCACTGCCTTTGGAGCCTCGATCCATGTTCTGGGGCCAAAAGGTGTGGAATGAGTTATAGCCTGGTAGTGCAGGGGTGCTTTATGCTGCTTTAAACCAGGTCTCCGTTACAGCACAAATGTCAATGCTCTCCATTTTGAGGAGTGCTTCGAGCGAGTGCATCTTGAGGTTTAGACTTCTATCGTTGTGCAGCATGACCCTCAGATTGCATTTATTTATAGCTGTTATGATGGTAATTTGGTCTTTGGAACACCACCTAAAAAAGGCACTATAGGGCTAGCAAGAGCTTTAGCCAGTACATGGAAACCCAGGGGTGACAGATGCAGACCATCTCTGGCAAAGCATTGAGGTCTGTCAATTATGTCATCCCAAGCAGACAGATGCTGGATCCCCTTGGAATGACACCAGAAACTTAGCCAATTGTTGAAGTCAGTCATTTTCTGTTTGTACTGCGGTATCATTCTGGGCGATGGTAGGATGCTGCTCAGGGCTAGGGTCATACCTGCCTGGGCCACATAATTTGAGAGCTCCACCATGTCTCTTTTCATGTAGTCAAGGGAGGTGCGTCTCAGGTCATTCACACCCACATGGACAATGACAGAGTCATACTTGTACTTGTTGTGGAGTGACCTGAGTGCATGCGTTTTGTGTCAGATTCTGGCATCTGACAGAAAGCTGACTGCTACCTTCTTATTCAACCTAGTGAGTGGGACATCAGTGTGCCTCACTATCGCATCACCTATGATTAGCGTATTGGGCAAGCTGTTTTGCCTTAGGGGCTTAGGTTGAAGGGCACACTGTGTAGGTGAGCTAAGTGTTTTGTGGTTTGTGCTGTGTTGTGGTGGTCGAGTGCGTTTCTGCCTTGGAGGACTCTGCTGTTTGGGTAGAATTCTATTGAAAGCCTCTGCGAAGGTAGGTGTGTGGTTTGTGTTTGTATGTGACAGCTGTGATGGTGGGTGTTCTGGAGGGTTGTATGTGGTGGGGTGCAGGTGTTGACCTCCTCCTCTTGACCAGCTATTCTGGTCTTGGCTTGAGAGTGCATGGCTTCCAATTTTGATATATAAGTGCATCTCTCACAAGTCTGAGTGTTGGGAGGTAAGAGGAGAGGGCTGTCTGTGTACATGAGGCAGTTGCTACACTGCCTCAGAATGCCCAAGTTCACCAGATTAATAGGAGAAAGCATAGTGAACTGACCTTTAGACATGCCAGGAGGGATGGTCATTATTACTAAGTACTGGAGCTGTTTCTTTATATATACCTTTTACAGGAAAAATGTCACTCAAGGTGTCTGAGCCTGTACAGAACACTGCCAAACACTTGAGGGGAAAATAATATGAAGACCCTGAAAATGTAAGGATGAAGTATTTAGGCAGATATTTTGAAGATAGAAAGAAATCAAGCAGTACTTACTGAAAAATAAAGAATTAGCTTGTCAAGAATAATGAACAGAGGGGAGCTGCATGAATGGCTACTGCCTGGCTACTACTAATGGTGGTCTCAGCACAGCTTCACTCTTTTGGGATACAAAACTCTTTTGCTTCTTCTCTCACCAGAAACAAAATGTTAGCACCAATCCCAAGAAGAGAAGCAGGCCACGGCCTGTTTGGTGATCCACAGTCTTGTCCCAGATGATGCAAAGATCTGCAGGCTTGTAGCCTTTTTCTGGTAGTCTCAAACAGCAGCCAGACCAATTAGGTACGTTAAGGACAGACACTCACTCTCCAACCAGAAAGAGTCAGGAATCAATGCACTCTGCTCCTACTCTCACCAGGATCAGAATATAAGCACAGATTCCAAGCTGTCAGCTATAAAGAAGCTATTAAGCTTTATGGTGATCAGCAGTCTCAAGGAAATAATGTAACTGCACTCCTCTCACCAGGAGAAAACAGAAGCCCTAATCCCATGGTAACTACTGAGAGGCAGAATGTGGGCTCTCCAAAAACTGGTAGTCTTGCAACAGATGCTTAAAGGTAAGATGAAAAAAAATGGTTTATCCTAAACACTGCAGTGTGCACTACAGGAGTTAGATGTGAAAGTAGGTAACTTAAGTTTTACCTGTCTAAAAGGTTAAGTTTTAGTGGAGTCACTATTTTTAAAACAGCAAGATAGATTGAAAGGGGGTGGTCACTTTTGTATTCTGGTTCTATGGAATACAGTAGGATGGCCAACAAATTTAAATAGTTGAAGGGGAGTGATTTCACAAAATGATAATTTTGTGCTTACTCACACTAGTCAGTTAAAGCAGACAGGGTGAGATATATGGTCAAATTAACATAAGGGACAGGCAATTAGAAAGACAGTGGTGTTTAAGAACACAACAGTAACCAGATGGGAGGATGGGAAAAAAACTTCTGTCTGACTCACAAGAGACAGAGCTGTGGTCTCTTTTCAAGTTTTAATAGGCAGTTAAAAACAGAATACTATGCAGTTAAAAGCATGTATTCTTAGAAAGAGGTAAGCTATCAAAAATGCTCCCCATTCAATAGTTATGCCACTAAAGATGTCCTCTAGGGAGTCCAAATTGGCTCCCAGTACATTTTACTCCACAGTCAAAGTATCATCTTCTATCTGAAGGCAAAACTAAAATGCACTATCAACTCTTTTGGTAGAAGTCAAGACAGCAGTCTAAGCAAAAATTAGGAATCAGTAGACCAAGAAACAACAGTTAGAACTCAATGTGGAGTAATTATCTGGTACAAGATTGAGAAATGGGGTGTGAAGGCCTGTGTACTGTCACTCACTCATTTAATTTATACACTGAATATATCATGCAAGATTCAACGTTAGCCAAAACAGATGCTGGGATCAAAATTTATGGGAAAATAATAGCTGAAAATAAGTGTTAAGGAAGATGACTGTATACAGCACAAAAGTTTAACATACCCCTCAACATAAAAAAAACTAAGACTATGTCATCTAACCTACCAATATTTTACAAATAGATGGGGAATAAGTAGACGCAATTACAGATTTTATTTTCCAAAGCTCAAGGAAGTCTGCAGATGATGAATGCATCCATGAAGTTAAAAGATGTTAGGTAGCTGCTTGGGAAGAAAGCTATGGTAAATCTGGATATTATATTAAACAGCAAAGACGTTTACACTGTAAACAAAGGCCCATGTAGTCACACCTATGCTTTTGTAAGTAATAACATATGCCTATGAGAGTTGGACTATAAAGCCTATGCATAGGAAAATCAATCCTTTTGAACTGTAGAACACATTTAAGGATTTTGTAGACTGCAAGATTCTATCAGTCAGTACTTGAGAAAATAAACACAGACTGTTCACTGAAATGTGTAATAACATCTAACCCATAGATACAATTCTAGCAGACAGAAGGAGGGGATTCATTGGAGAATCCTTACTCGCTGCTGAGAAAAGCTGAAGTCAAAAGAAGGAGAAGGCAGGGGCTAAGATGGATAGACACCATTAATGTAGTTATGAATATGAACTTGAAAGAAAGTACAGTTCTGTAAGTGGCACTTTTCCTATAACAGTAAGACATTTGAATTCCCTCACTGCTGCAGAGGGCTTTTAGGCTATATGAACTGTTTTGCTTCAAGACACAACTTTCATCAGCTTTGCTAAAAGCCATGTCTTCTTCCTATACTTCCACTCTGACTGGCTGAGTGGTCATCCCAGAGGAGGGAAGATCAGCTGTCAGACTGGAAAATCTTTAAGACTTGCTTCTGCACTAACAACAAAGAACTTTAGCATACTCATTCTGAACTAAAACAAACAAAAAATAGCCACCCAAATTACTTTTACATTCAATCTAAGTCCCCTTTCTAAAAGGGGATTTCAAACCTATTTTTTGGGAATTTCCCCGAACTTCAAATTACCCCGGTTCAACATAAATAAAAACAAAAAATTTCCCCCTAGGTAAATGATTTTTTCCAGGGTTTTTTTGGGTAAAAAATAGAATAGTCCAGTGTAAGAGTTTGCTGATCCCTGGGCTTTGTCTTGGTTCCTGAAACTGTTCCATATCCTTATTTGGAAAAAAGGAAGCTTCTTTGTTTACCAGTGGGAGTGGGAAGCACTGAGCAGCCTACTTGTCCATTTTGGAGTGGTATCAGCCAGAAACTAGTAGTCCATTGGCCATTTTGGGTCAATTCAGCTCTTTTCAACCCCTGCTATAAAGCACGCTAAAGCGCGCCTTTTTAGCTTGATATTAACTCCAGCTACAGCTCCTGCGTGGTGTCCTGCAGAGTGATTCAAGCAGCAGAGAGCAAAGAGTGACTTTTCTGATATAAGTATATAATTTTGTGGCTTTCTACTGTTTACTGTCTAGCGACTGCATTTTCACCTGTTGCTACTGCATTTAAAACTGATTTATTGTGTCTAAGCTGCTTTTTGCACTTTAAAGTTTCCAATTGTTTGCAAATTGTATCATAGGCTACACACACTTTCGAGTCGCTAGCGATTTATAACATTAAAAGCATTTATTGACTGTTTTCTTCTCTGTTTCTGAAAAAACAAAAAACAAAAAAATATCTCTTGTTTCCTTCATTGAACTATTATAATAGTCCAGTGTCAGGAGTTTGCTGGATCCCTGGGTTTTGTCTTGTTCCTGAACTGTTCCATATCCTTATTTGGAAAAGGAAGCTTTTGTTTTACCAGTGGGAGGGAAGCAAATTGAGCAGCCTATTTGTCCATTTTGGAGTGGTATCAGCCAGAAACTAGCAGTCCATTGGCCATTTTGGGACACCAGCTCTTTTTCAACCCCCTCTTCATAAAGCACGCTTAAATGCTAGGCGCATTTCAGTGCTAACGGAGTTGCCACGGTGATACGCCAAGAGCAGCGGCGGGCATCATAAACCATTCAGGCTACCTAAAGTCAACTCTTTCATTTTTTCCCTTAGTACAGCTTCTGTTGAACTCCTCACTTCTAACCAAACAGCCTTATTCTCTATCTCGTTGGAAAGACCAGCTATACTCAGACTTAAGGAGACTACTCTGCCCTAGCTGTGCTTTGCACTTTGCTCCTTTGAAGTACTTTCTACTTGATATAGCACTTTTATTATACATAGCACCTCGGGCCAGCCTAAAACTCCTCTTTCAATCACCCACATCCCTCTAAATCTTTTCAAACTCAATTAACAGAAAGTTCTTGTCCTCTCCTTCTAGCATGTCGAGGGGTCAGTTGCTAGCGTCCTCTCCTGCCCAGCTGGTGAATCTGGTATATTGAGGTACAACGCCTCATGTACACAGACAACCCTCCTTCTCCCCACAAAACACAAATACATGCAGAGATGCAACTATATAGCCAAACTGGAGGTTTGTGCCTTCCTCAACATACATCAAGACCAGACAGGAAAGAAGAAGGGAACCACACACACCACAAACTCCAGTCTCATATACCATCACAACTTCCAAATCATACACATAAACACACAAAGACATACCGGAGGCTCTGGATCAAAAATCTACCAAAACAGAGGCCACTCAAAGTGACACCCAAACAACTGCCACCATGACACAACACATGCAACACATAGACTTTGACAAAGTCAGTGGTGCCAAACAGCCAGCCCTTAGGCCAAACATACTGCCAGACACACTTGTCATAGGTGACTCCATAGTCAGATACACTGACATCCCACTCACCAGATTGAGTAAGCAGAAGGTTACAGTAAGCTGCCTGTCGGGCGCTAGAACCCCACATAAGCAAGCACTCAGGTCACTCAACGAAGTACAAGTATGACTCAGTCATTGTCCATGCTGGTGTGAATGACCTGAGACGCACTCCTGGACTACATGAGGAGCTCTCTGATTATGTAGCCCAGGCAGGTATGACCCTGACCTGAGCAGTATCCTACCTTCACCAAGAATTTTGATGCCACAATACAGAGACAAGATATCAGCTTTTAATTGGCTTAATCTCTGGTGTCATTCAAAGGGGATCAAAGTCTGTCTGCCTGGGATGACATGCTGGACAAGCCAGACTTCGCAAGGCGGCCATGTCACCCTTTGGGCTTCCGATGATTGGAAAAGCCTATGCATAGGAAAATCAATCCTTTTGAAATGTAGAACACATTTAAGGATTTTGTAGACTGCAAGATTCTATCAGTCAGTACTTGAGAAAATAAACACAGACTGTTCACTGAAATGTGTAATAACATCTAACCCAGATACCCTGTAGACAGAAGGAGGGATTCATTGGAGAATATACTGCTGCTGAGAAAGGCTGAAGTCAAAAGAAGGAGAAGGCAGGGGCTAAGATGGATAGACACCATTAATGTAGTTATGAATATGAACTTGAAAGAAAGTACAGTTCTGTAAGTGGCACTTTCCTATAACAGTAGACATTTGAATTCCTCACTGCTGCAGAGGGCTTTAGGCTATATGAACTGTTTTGCCCAAGACACAACTGGTCAGCTTCTAAAAGCTATGTCTCCTCCTATACTTCCACTCTGACCGCTGAGTGGTCATCCCAGAGGAGGGAAGATCAGCTGTCAGACTGGAAAATCTTTAAGACTTTCTTGCCTAACAACAAAGAACTGGCATACTCATTCTGAACTAAACAAACAAAAATAGCCACCAAATTACTTTCCAACATTAACTATATACAATACTAGGGGGGAGGTGGGTGGGTGCATCTACTGCAGCAGTAAGGAATTCAAACATCTATTGTTATGGATTAACTGCAACTTACACAACTGTACTGTGTTCATCATTCATACTGCTACAGTAACCCTTAGGCTAAATGGATTGATTATCAAAGCCTATTATTTCTGCAGAGTCCTTCTGAATCTTCAGAATTACCCTGGATATCAACATAAAGGGTGGAAATGCAAGAGACATTCCTCACCATGGGAAATGTATCTCTTTTCCAGGTTTACTTGTAAGAAGCCCTACAGCAAAATATGCTTAGCTGTCTGTTTTGAAAGGAGGCAAACAGATCTATTTGAGTTGTCCCCCACAACTGGATCAATTCCTGGAAGAGTTGCTTTTTCAATTTCCATTCATGAGGATCTGTCCTCGTTCTGCTCAGTTATCTGCCACCATATTTTGCTCTGATGGAATGTAAGATACTTGAAGGTTTAAAGAGTGTCAAAGTGCTAACTCCCAAGTGATCATAACCAACTTAGAGGATGCAACCTTGTTCCCCCTTACTTGTTGATGTACCACATAACTGTAATATTGTCTGTAATTGCCTCAAGAAGTCTTGGGGACCATAGATGATGAAGAGATTTTAATGTATTGATTACAGCCAACATTTCCTTAACATTTATTTGATTTGGTCTGTTTGAGGAGTTCTACGGGCCTTGTACCTTCTTCCCCACAGAACCCCCAAGTAAAATCTGTGGCATCTGTGGGGATAAAACTCAAAAATGAAAGACAAACCAAAAATTAAACATTGGCAACTGGCTCAAGCAAATAAAACGGTAGACTCCAGATGAAATATGTGTATTTAATGGATAAAATAAAGTGCTTTTCATCCAGTATATTAAAAAGAAGTTATGTTCTTACCATAACATTCCATCTGAGTAGTAGACTTCATTCTTCTGCACATATGGGTATACGGATCCGATTTGGATCCAAGCCGGCAAAAAACTTTTCAAGCATCAGCTCCGAGCTCCAAGCTCCTCCCCTACCTACATTACCTCACTTCCTCCTATCTAGCCCCAGATCAAATTTGCTGTCACTAAAAAAGTGACATAACCAAAAACCCTGGACAGGATAACCTGAAGAGTGAGGGGGACGGAGGGAGGGAAAGTGCAGAAGATTGAAGTCTACTACTCAGATGGAACGTTATGGTAAGAACATAACTTCTTTATCTGAAGTAGTTGACTTCATTCATTCTGCACATATGGGACAGAGTCCCCAGCTACTAGAATTCCTGGGAGGCCCTTATGTAAGGATATTTCTTTTTTCAAAACAGGTTTATTGTTTTAACATACAAGAGAAATATCATAACAATTTTATACAAGTAATTAAAAATAGATATGATTATAACATTCAACAAAACAACTAAAGTATTTACAAAGACATCCACTACAATCAGATCAATTAATTAAACTAAAATACCATGCTATTGAAATTAGGACTTTTTTAACAAATTTTGTAAATTATCCCATACAATATAATAAGATGTTTTTCTAGTTGTTCTTGACCTAATTGTGTTTATTTCCATATGGCACACTATATTCATAACATTTAAAATTCATTGAACGAAGGAGGTGTATCTGAAATCCAATTTCTGGTTATTATTTTCCTAGCCACTGCTAGAATAGACCATAACAAGGGAAGCTTAACCTTTTTAACACTTTGAGGTACAGGTGTGTTGAATAATATAAGAGATTTAAAATAATGAAATTATCTGTAAAAAGAGCCTGCAAAAATTCATTAACTGACTTCAGTATTCTTTCAATTTTATACAGTCATAAAACATATGAGCCCAGTCAGCATTAATTTCTACATTACATCTCTTACATAGATTATCTTTATTATTTATTTTATTCATCATCAAAGGTGTATAAAAAGATCTATGTAAAAATTTCCATGTATAAAGTCTCCAGACAATGGAAGGCGATAGTTCTATAGGCAGATTCAATATATATTGTTTATCTTGTTGATTTGGTGGGTCCCCATTAATAGAAGTGAAATAATTCCAGTATGTATCTACACTGTAAAAAGTTTCTTGTCTGATAATTTTATGTATGTATGAAAGTTTACCTTTATCAGAAACTTTATGTTGTAAATTTAATATCAAGTAATCAATCAGTGTTGGAATAGATTCTTTAACTGTTATAGACATTAGATCTACTCTATCAATGAGATGTTGTCTAAAGGTCTGAACCTCTAACCAGCAAGTTTCTCTTAGATCAAATTCTTGTTTGAAGAAATCTAGATTTTTAACTTTATTATCAGATATCAACTGATACCAGTACTTTAGATCATTATCTATAGCTAAATGAGTTCCTTCAGAAGTAGATGACAAAAGCATACCCTGAGTATACATTATAGGAATATAATAAAATTCCATTCCCTATACTTAGGGTGCATGAATATAAAGTTACGATAGCTAATAATAATATTTAATGGGTAACAAACCATATGTTTAGGTGTAATAGGTGAAGTACAAAATTCCTTTAGTAACCATAACATGGAGTTATTTACAATCATATTTTTATGTGTTAAGGAGATTTTCATGAAGTGCATACTAACTAGCTCCCAATAATCTTTCCATTTTGCAACATATGACTGATCTATTAATAAAGTAATAACTTTTACAATAGAAGAGATAGTATATAAATTAAAGTCTGGAAAAGAAATACCCCCTTGAGACCAGCTATTAGTATGTTTCTTTAATGCAATCCTAGGACTATTAGGTGCCCATAGGAAATTTAACATTAGTGTATTCAGTTTCTTGATAATTATTTTTGTAGGTGGAAGTATTATTGATTGTATTAAGTATAAAATCTTGGGGAATATTATCATTTTAATAATTGTAAGTCTCTCCTCCATAGTAAAAACATATTATTCCAGGTATTAAAAAGATTTTGTATATTAAGAAAACAGGTATTATAATTATTATATATAATAGATTTAATATCTTTAGATAGTATTATACCTAAATAAGTTATCTGACCTGAATTGGGTACATATTTAGTAAAATCACTAATGAGAATATTTTTTCGTGTATATATAGGTAGTATTTTAGTTTTTTCTTCATTGAATATTAAACCAGAAATACTTTTAAAATTCATCATTTTATCAAATAGAGACTGCATAGAAGAATTAGATCCTGCTGATGTAATTAGAACATCATCTGCAAAAGTTGAATTTTGGATGTTGTATTTTCATCTATTTCAAAACCCTCTATGTCAGTACTGTTTCTGATCAAATTAGCCCAAGGCTCCATTACTAAAGTGAATAATAGTGGAGAAAGTGGACATCCTTGTTTTGTACCTTTAAGAATGGGTATTTTTGTGAAACATATGTTCCTACCTTAATATAAGCCAACGTTCCTTTGTATAAATGCTCAATTAGATTTACAAATGCATCTGAGAAGTTTGTGCACTTCAGTAAGGTAAACAGATAGTCCCAACTTACTGAATCAAATGCTGAACTTATATCAAGACTAATAAGTGTTAAATCTTTCTTTTTCCTATTTGCAAAATCAATTAATGTTAAAGTTCTTCTTATATTATCAAAAGTATTTCTATTTACAATGAAGCCTGTCTGATCTATATCTATAATGCAGGAATGATTGTCTTCAATCTATCAGCAAAAATACTCATAAACATTTTATAATCAACATTAAGTAATGAGATGGGCGATATGAAGTACATCTAGTTGGATCTTTGTTAGGTTTTAAAATTGGCAAAATAAATGTATATTGCCAAGATGGGGGGGTTATTAACTCAGTTTGGGCCAAAATAAAAACCTTATGTATTAATGAATATGTACTTTTAGAAAGGATTTTATATATCTCTGGTATAATACCATCTTTACCGGTGCTTTGTTTGATTTAAGCTTATTTATTTGTGTAATAACCTCTGTATATGAAATACTTTTGTCCAATAGTTTAATCTGTTGTTTATTAAGCTTTTTATTCATGTTTGCGGTTATAAACTCCTTTATTTTATCTTTAGGTTCCATGTTAATGTTATTATTGTTAATATTGTGAAAGTGATTTCTAAATTCATCTAGTATTTCTGGTAGACTAGAAACATTCTTCTTTTCCTTAGAGAAAAGATTTCTTTGATATGGTTTTGTTTATTCAACCTTTTTGTTTTATTTTTAAGTCTATGTAAGTATTTGGGGCTTATTGGGTAAGACAAAAACTTGTATTTCTCTAGAGTTATTTTAACTTTATGAGTTAAAATTTCTTTGTATTTCTCATTTAGTTTGTTTATTTCTTCAATGACTTTCTTATCCATAATATTTTCTTTATTATTATGTTTATAAGAGTCTAATTTACTTTGAATATCTAACAATTCCTTATCCCAAGATTTCCTTTTATTATTATACCATATTATACTTTGTCCATATAGATATGATTTTAAGGCATCCCAAACATAGACTTCAGGAGTATTATTTATGTCTAGAAAATGTTGTACTTCTGAAAGTATATATTCTTTATAGTCTTTTAGTTGAGTTAAGTATGCTGGTATCCTTTTGATCTGAACATTATGAGCATTTTTTATCATTAATTCAAAAACAATTGAATTATGATCAGATATAGGACATGAAATGATTTTGGAATTAATTAAATCTGTTACCATCTGGTTAGAAATAAAGACCCTATCTATTTTTGAATAAGTTTTGTATCTGTTAGAAAAAAAGGTGTATGGTAATGATTTTGAATCTATCTGATTATTAGTATCATTCAAATGATAAGAATTAGCAAAATCATTTAAATGTTTTGCATTAGATGTAATTCTTCTTTTTCCTATAGTGGTAGTATCACTTTCATGTAGTATACAATTAAAGTCACCAGCTAAAATAATATCTGCTATAGAGAATGATATGATCTTATCAAGATGATGTTTCACTGTATTAATACCAATTCCAGATATCCAATATACATTAATTAAAGTGTAAGTCTTCCCATTAATTTGTCCTGATAAGACTTAATGGTTTTAGGAATGGGCATACTTTTATTCCATAAAATAGCCACTCCTCTTTTTTTCTGAGTGTGCTCTGAACTAACCAATACTGTATATTTGTTTGTGGCTAGTTTATCAATATCTTTTTTCAAGAGATGGGTTTCTTGCAGGAAGACTAAGTTGGCCTTATGTAAATTAATGTATCTTATTAGGCTTGCCCTTTTACACAGATTATTCAATCCATTAATGTTTAAAGAAATTCCTTTTAAAGATGTCATTTGGCATTTTTAAAACTTAAGAATCTTATGATCAAAATAACAAATAACAACATAAGTAATGTTACATCTCCTCCTTTAGGTGTACCTTTAAATATAGCTGTATTTATTGAATCTCTTATGGGATTTTGTATAGGATTCAATTTTGTTTGTAGTGACAATGAGTGTACAAAATATATTGTGGATGTCAAAACTATATACATATAACAATGAACAAGTGAAAATAATGTAAGGATTAAACCTTGAATTCAGCCTGGAGTTAAAAACTTCAACTCAGAGTAGTATTTACCAGTCAAGGTAACACACTACACTAAGCAGCAGTAACTCAGCTACCACCTTATCAATTTAATACTGGTTATATTTAACTTAAATAAACAGCTTTCAATTCAATTATCTAGCAAGACAAGACTACACATTTGATAAAACAGCATCATATAAACTAAAATAAACTTTTTTAAAAAAACTATTCATACTACTATATACATCTATGTAATATAATACACTTGTATTCAAATAGCATTCAAATAAACTTGATATTAGGAACCAAGAGGAGAGAGAGAAATAAAAGACGAAAAGAGGGAGAGAAAGTGAAAAAAAAAAAAAAAGGAAGGCATATTTACATATTAATTTATTCAAAGTATGTAAAAATAAGTTCTAACATTCATTTAAATCAAAAACTTTGGCTAATATGGTTCAGACATTACATATATTAAGATGCATCTATTTTCTGTCATGTAAATGCAGTCAACAGCTTCCAAAAAAAACCTTGAATTGCTTGTATATGAGCATTTTACTCATACTCATTATTGTCAATAGAATAAAATATTATATTTATAGAAATTGTTATAAATCATACTGCATAGTTATGCAAATTCTCAGAAACACTTGCATTATTGTAAAAAAAAAACATCTGTATTTTGTATGTCTATACTACTGCTTTAAAATATATCACATGACAATTTCTTCCAGAATAGAGTTATAAAGTTATTTATGCTTATCAATCAGATGAATTCAATGAGTTATAGTAATGTATATGTTTGGAACATAAGTTTTTAACACAGATTAGTATGCTGCAGTCAAGTAGATTTTCAAAAACACTTCAATAAATGTTTCATTTTCTATGCCTTCTAAAATAAGACATTTACTTACTACAAGAAACTGCATCATTTAAAATCATTATAACTGACATATTTTATGAATTATAACATAGATATTTAAGTAATTATATAAAATAACTCACATTTAAATGTCAAAGATTTCATTTTCCTTCACATAGTCGCATTTGCATCAGTTCTACTTCCTGGTAGAGTGTTCTTCCTGAATCTGTGATGTGTCAGTGTGATATCTGGGTCAAAGGTCAGATTGACTGCTTTCAGCTTCTCTGTGAGAATTCTGAGAGTTGAAGCTTTTGAAACAACTCAAGGACACTGTTCATGAGGTAGCCCACATCCCAGATTGTCTCCCTTAACATTTTGGCGGGAAACTTGTTAAAAACTAGTGACAAACATTCATTTAGCAGTGTAAATGCATCTAAACATGACAAAACCTTCACAATGTATTTTACAGGTTATTACAGCCTCTATGTAAGTGAAATTAAGCCCAAAGTTATTAATAAGTAATAAAACTCAATATTTTTGTCCCAACTCAATTTTATGCAAATCTTATTATTTACTGTGTCTATATGATCAAAAGCATTTCTATATATTAACATGAGAAAAAAATAGAGAAAGAATAAAGAAAAGAAAAGAGAGTAGAAAATAAGAGTGTAAAGCAGAAATAAAAAATGTAAGAGAAAGCTATAAGAAGTATATACAATGGAATATTACTTACTGTTTATATTAATAGAGTTAAAAATAAAACATATTATTTACTATTATTTAGTTCTAATTATTATTAGTTAAAGCATGTCAGATTATTTACAAACAAGCATAAGCAGTATAATCAAGAAAGTATAATTAGGAATAGCATTTGAAGAACATATAAACTTTTTACAAGGAATAAATATGTTATTATTCCATTTATCATATTTTCATTACTCTTCTCTCCCTGCCCTCCCCACCCTTTACCGACTACATAATCTAAATAGAATGTCATTGTTTAATCAAAGAAAAGAAGAAAAGCAGACAAAATAGGGAAAAAAATGTATCAAATTACTGACCTTACTTCTCTTTTTCAGAAAGAGAAACAAATTGAATAATAGCTTGTTATTACTTCCTCAGATATTTTGACTGGTTATGAAACAAAACATTTCTTTGCACACAGAGAATAACTTTGATTAAATCTTTTTCAGAACATTTGTGGCTTTCTGGAAATGCAGGAACTATATTTAAAAGATTAATAATGAAGTAAAATGATGAGAGAAAAAAGAAAAAAACATAGAACAAATCATTTGTTCTTTAGTCTCTTCTTCTTCTCTGAAGTCTTCCACGAAGTTTCAGTTGCCAGTCTCTTTAATGAAGGACTAGCCCATTCCATTTCCTCTATTTTATCCAAAATCTTATTTTTTTGATAAACAGTAAAGCAGAGTCTAAGTCATAAAAATTTTAGGACCATCAGGAAGGAAGATTTTAGCTTGGCAGGAAACAGAAGGTATGTTTTAAACTGTGCTTTTTAAGCTCCTTATTAGTGGCAGAAAAACATTTCTTTTAGCTATTACCAAGGAAGAATAGTCATTGTCAAAAGCACAGTTGTCTCATTAATCTTAACAGGAGCTTTAGCCCAAGCAGATTTAAGAACCATCTCTTTATCAAAAGATGATAGAAATCTAACTATAACTGATCTAGGATAGTTTTTGTTAGAGTTAGTATTAGCTTTAGATCTATGTGCTCTTCGATACCAAAAGAGAATGCTTCTGGTAAGTCTAAAGTTTTAGGGAGCCATGTTGTTAAAAAGAAGTAATATTGTTACCTTCAATATTTTCTGGCAGTCCAAAATCCTAATGTTATTGCCTAGATCTATTTTCCAAGTCATCCAGCTTTGTTTGTAAATGTGTATTTTGTTTCAGCAGAAACTCAATGTTGATTTCCTCTTCTTGGATTCTATTTTCCATGTCATTCACAGCTTCTTCTACGCCTGTCATCTGGATCTTCTGTTGTTGTAGGTCTATATGTAACAAGTCTATTTGTTTTGTAGTTTTTTCTATGAAGGTATCAATTTTAGTATCCATTTTATCCATCTTAGCAGTAAGTTGCTGGATTATAGTTATCAGAGACTGAAGTTCTTTCTTGATGCTGGAGTCTTGAAAATTTGTCTTACTGGAACTCATTTCAGACTGATAAACTGACAGGAAAATTTCCAATGTGATTTCTGACAGGAATATTGTTAAAATTTCCTTTCTTTTTTAGATATAGTTCAAGAACTATATAAAACAAACATATTTAGAAAGAAAATTACTTCAAAAATTAATTTTTAAGTAATTAATTCCTGTCAGTGTAATGAAATTGGTGGAGCTGAAGAAATCTGCTGCTATCCTGTGTTCATCCTTGGCCACGCCCCCCATGGAAGGATATTTCTGAGCACCGCAGAGCCAAAGGATGCTCTCCCTCTAGAAACAAAATCCAATTTGTAATGAGAGATGAACGTGTGCGAATTTGCCCAAGTCGCTGCTGCACAAATATCATCTAATGGAACTCTCGACCAGAAAGCTGCAGAAGTGGCCAGAGCTCTAGTGGAATGAGCCTTCAATACACCAGGAGGAGACAACCCTTTGTCCTTACAGACCTGCGCAACACACAGGGTGATCCACCTTGCTAAGGACACTTTCGAAACTGCTTTGCCCAAAAAAGGTTTAGAAAAGGAGATAAACAATTGATCCGACTTCCGGAAGGGTTTAGTCCTATGGAGGTAAAAATGAAGCTGTCTATGGACATCCAACAAATGAAGCTTATGTTCACCTCTATTCTGGAAATTTGGGAAGAGGACTGGCAAATTTATGGATTGATTAATATTGGCTGCTGAAGATACTTTGGGAAGAAAAGAACAGTTAGTGCGCAACAAAACCCTATCCTTGTGAAAAACCAAATAGGGGGCAAGGAGGATAATGCCTGCAACTCTGAAACTCTTTTAGCCGAAATGATGGTGACCAAGAATGCTGTCTTCCAAGACAAAAACTTCATTGGAACTGAAGCGGCTGGTTCGAAAGGGGGAGAGGTCAAGGCCTGAAGAACTAAGGTCAAATCCCAGGAGGGCACTGTTTCTTTAACTGGAGGTCACAATAAAAAAGTGCCCTTCAGAAAGGCTTTACAGAGTTTGGCCGAAGACAGAGCAACCTTATTTTCACCCACATGAAAATTAGAGATGGCAGCTAGTTGAACCTTGATGGTGGAAGCACTAGAGCCTGACCAAAAAAGATCTGCCAAAAAATCCAGTATGACCAGAACAGGGGCTGTAAACGGGTTCTGATTGCACTGAGAGGCCCAAACGCAAAAACGTTTCCACTTGCTATTGTACAGTTTCCTAGTGGAGGCCTTAAGAGAAGCTACCAGAATATTCTTAACAGGGGATGAAAGTCCGGGAGTCGTGATGATCATGGGAACTGGAGCAGCCAAGCAGTCAGCTTGAGACTGTCCAGGTTGGGCAGGGGCAAGCCCATCGGGTGAGAAATTAGATCCGGACATGGATCTAAAGCCCATGGAGGGGCCAATAAGTGAGACCATAGGAAGGGAAACCACACTTGACATGGCCAGAAGGGAGCTATGAGAATGACTTTGCACTGCAGCTGGCAAGCTCTCTGAAGGAACTTCGGAATCAGAGGTAACGGGGGATAAGCATACAGTAGCCTGGGAGGCCAAGCATGGACTAGAGCGTCCCTGGGGGCATCCTCCGGAGGGGGGATCAGAGCGAAGAAATTGCTGCATTTCGCGTTGGAAGGAGATGCGAAGAGATCGCAGCAAGGTTGACCCCAAACACGGAAGATCTTCTCTGATACTGATTGTTTCAGGGACCACTCGTAAGGAAGAAGGATTGCCCTACTGAGACTGTCTGCCACAATGTTGGAGTGTCCCGGGATATGCGTTGCTGTGAGAAACCAGCTGGTGGACATGGCCCACTCCCAAACTCTCGTGGCCTCGCGACAAAGGGGGTAGGATCGGGTCCCTCCCTGTTTGTTTATATACCAGACCACAGACATGTTGTCTGATTGAATGGCTATCATCCCCAAAGGTAGGACCAGGTGAAAAGCTCTTAATGCTAACAAAACTGCCCTCATTTCCAGGATGTTGATGTGTAGCTTGGTCTCTGGAGGGGACCACATGCCTTGGACCATTCTTCCCAGGAAGTGCCCCCCCACCCGAGCTGGGAAGCGTCCGTGGTCATTGTGGCTTGAGCCTGAGGGGCTAGAAAGCTGTGCCCCGCAAATATGTCCGCAGAGTGAATCCACCACAGGAGTGCCGTTCTGCATGCCCGATTGATACAGATGTGGAAACTCTTTGGAAGGTCTAGCCAGGACCATTGGACTGCCAGATTCCACTGAAGGACTCTCATGTGAAGATGTGCAAGAGGGAGTATAGAGATTGCTGCTGCCATGGAGCCCAGGGCCCTGAGAATATCGGCTGCTGTGACTACCACGTGATCCAAGATCACGGAAACATGGAGTCTGAGATTCGCTATCCTTTCCGGAGTGAGAAAAATCTTTGACTGAATCAAATCCAACCGAGCCCCAATGAAGTCTATGATCTGAACCGGAGTCAGGTGGGACTTGTTGAGGTTGATAGAGATACCTAGCTTGTCAGCCAGACCAAGGAAGTAGAGTAGGGCACGATACAGGAGACGCTTGGTGGATGCAGCGAAGAGCCAGTCGTCTAAGTAGGGGAATACCTGAATGCCCTGAAGTCTCAGGTGAGCCGCTACGACCGCCATAACCTTGGTGAACACCCTGGGGGCTGTGGTGAGACCAAAGGGTAGGGCTCTGAATTGAAAGTGACTGGCCCCTAACCGGAAGTGGAGAAACCTCCTGGAGCTCCTGCGGACCTTGATGTGATAGTAAGCATCTTGGAGGTCTAACGAGCACATTCAGTCGCATTCTCTCAGAAATGGTAGAATGGACTGTAGAGTGACCATCCGGAATTTTTGTTTCTCTACCAACAGGTTGAGGATAGACAGGTCCAGAATGGGCCTGAGGTCCCCCGTCTTCTTTGGCACTAAAAAGAACCTGGAGTAGATGCCTGATCCGGATTGATCTGGGGGGACCGTCTCGATGGCTTGTTTTTGTAACAGCTTCAAAACTTCTAAAGCTGCAGCCTCCCTGTGAGTGGGTGAAACATCTGGAAGGTGAGCTGGAGTTATGGGATGTGAAATGAAGGGGATAGAATATCCTCTGGATATGATGTTTAACACCCAGCGGTCTGCAGTAATGGACTCCCATGCCGCTGGATGCAAGGAAAATCTTCCCCTGACTGCCTCCGCAGCCGGGCAACCCTTTAGGGTTGCTGAGCGTGTCTGTCGGAAAAAGGTTCCCTAGACCCATAGTATCAGGGAGGAGATGCATAGAGGTATTAGTTGCTGATTTCAGCATAGTCATCTTGGCAGTAAAAGACTGCTTGTCCTGCTGCGACAGAGATTCAGGGGGCAACTCAGTTAGCTCCGATATAAAGTCTTACTGCAATCGAATGACATGTGCCAAATAATTCAGCGCACAGATAGAAAATGTCGCTGACGAGTACATGCGCTTCCCAAAACGATGTTGTCCGGTGGATGAACCGAGGAACTGTCCTGTGCTAGTTCCTTCTTTGTGGCAGCTGCAACGACCAAAGCGTCTACCGGGGCTCCCTTGGACCATGCCTGCCTGTCCGATGGCGGAGAAAGAATTTCGTCTGGCCTTTTGGGGATAGGCTCTACAGTGTCAGAATCCTTCCATGCCCTAGTGGTGATGAGGTCCACCAAAGGGTCAGCTGGTGGAGAGACCCAGGAAGTAGATGGGCCCGCGCCAAAGGCATCCAGGAATATTGACTCATCCGCAGAGAGTCTGGGAGCTGACCAACCTCCTCTTTGGTGGAGGATCTCCATAATGTCTCCGAACGAGACGTCCTCGGGAGGTGATCTGGGGAAACCCTCTCCTTCATCCAAGTCTGTATCACTGGTAATGGACTCAGGAGAGTCCACGTGCCTCATCTTGCACTTACGCTTACAAGGTTCCTCCCCAGTGTGACTCTTTGGAGAGGATTCGTAAGCCTCTGGGGGTTCCCTGAGGGGAATGACCTGGGTCTGCCTTGGCACGGGCTGTCCCTGAGACAGGGCAATGGGAGCAGAATCCAAAATCAGGGGGGTCTGGGCCAGATCCGAGGATGTGAGCTGTGGTCTCAACCCCTGGGAGAGGACCCTTTCCACTGCCCCAAATGCTGATGGAGAGCACGTCTCCGTAGAGCGTAAGGAAGGGGCTCTCCCCGGCACCGAAGCCGGGACCAGAGCCGACTGCGAGGCAGTCCAGGCGCTGAGGGTGGGATCCGAAGGAACGAGATCCAGACCCCTGGGCCCAACTCCACGGCTCTGAGAATCCCCTGGATCCAAGATTGGATCTAAGGAACTTAAGGTGACGGCCAGCGTTGAGGAAATGAAAACCATCGGCGCCAACCCCACGGCTCCAAAAGGTCTCGGACCCGAAAACCCCAAAGCATCAGGTCGTATCGGGGAAGGAGCAATAGGGTGGAACACAGTAGCAGAAGAAGAACCCTCACCAATGGGAGAGGGTCCTTGTAAGACCCCCATCTAAATCTGGTTCTAGATGAACCTCCTCATCAGTCTGTCCATATCAAGTTCGGATACACTCTGAGTCTATCTGGAGGAAGCGACCGACTCGGGTCTGGGTCGGATCAGAGGGGAGTGCCTCGGCTCCGATGGCTCCATCAGCTCCGGCAAGAAACGGGGAGAGAGGAGCTGAGGAGAACGAGACCGAGATATCTTAGCAGAGGGACTGGAAAAAGACTCCCTGTCTGGAGACCTTTTCCTGGGCCTGTCTCTCTCTTTATGATGCCTCTCCTTCTCCTTTTTGTCCCTAACTCTCTGGGATGACTCCGAAGAAGCAGGCCTGGTGGGTGGTTGAGTCTCTGCCTGCACCGAATCACTGGCTGGGGAGGAAACCGAGGCAGACTTCAGGGCAAAAGCAGGTAGCAAACCTTTGGCCACTAGCTTAGCCCCACGATCCTTCAACGCCCTTGGGTTAAACCCCAAAACAAATGTCACAGGATACTGACAGATGTGCGACCCCTAAACATAGAACACACAGAGTGTGGCCATCGGCTGGAGAAAGTTTATGACCACACTCTGTGCACTTTTTGAAGAGAACCTTAGTTTGTTCCGCCATGACAATGACAGAAAAAAAGCCCTAAACGGACCACACGCACACACACACACACACACACACACACACACACACACACACACACACTGAACCAGGATGGGCCTAAGCGGGAATCAGAACACAAAACCTACCAAACACTAAAACTAAAAACTTTTTTTTTTTTGAATAACACGATGACCAAACGTGATGTAAGGGAGGATAAAAGGGAAGGAATTCACTCTCAACAACTAGCAAAAAGTACCAAAACCTTACCACCTAGCTAAGAGCTCAGAGACCATGATGCTGACTCATAGAGCGGCAAACGAGATCTGGGGCTAGATAGGAGGAAGTGAGGTAATGCAGATAGGGGAGGAGCTTGGAGCTCGGAGCTGATGCTTGAAAAGTTTTTGCCGGCTCGGATCCGAATCGGATCTGTATACCCATATGTGCAGAATGAATGAAGTCAACTACTTCAAATCTTGAATTTCTTCAGATAAAAAAACAAGTACAAATTAGAATTTTAATACCCCATCCCAGTTCTCCCATGCAATTGTTCAGTAACAAGCTTTTAAAGAAACATTATTACAATACCATCCAAGGTCATTCTTCACTATTACATAGGTATGAAAACATTGTAAAAAGTTCAGAAGAAGTTCAGAATTGAGACAGAAGGGGAATAGTGCAGCAGGGTAAAAGCTTCAAGTATCTAGGGGTGGTTGAGGAGAAGGGAAATCTCAATGAGGAGGTCAAAGCTAGAATCAGAGGGTCTGCAGCCAACTGGAAATGAGTGTCAGGAGAAGTATATGATAGAAGAATGTCAAAGAAACTTTAAAGTAAGGTGTACAAAACACTAGTGTGACCAGTATTACTGTATGGTACAGAAACCTGGGCAGTAAAGCCAAAGCAGTTGAGGTAGCTAGTAGGTGATGGACATGAAGTGCCTGAGATGGGTGGTAGCATGCACAATGTGGGATAGATGAAGAAATAAGTCCAAAAGAGCAGAGGCCAAAGTAGCTCCAATTGCAGAAGAGGTCAAGGTGAACAGACTATGGTGGTTCATGCACATGTACAGAAAAGCAAAAGACAGTATGGTGAAGATGATTTGGGACAGCAAAGAAGAAGGCAAGAGAAAATGAGGGCATCCAGCAAAGAGGTGGATGGATTGTGTGAGAGAAGACCTGCGACAGTCACACACGATTATTGAAGAAGGCAGGAGAGTGGCACTGAATAGAGAGAGAGAGATATGTTGAGAGTTGACACAACACCCCAACCTCATGCAGAAAATGAGGAAAATGGGGTTGATGATGAAAACCAAGACACAGCAGCCTCAGCCTTAATACTTGAATGCGTTTAATAAAACAGTGTACAATTTAGTTTGCTTAAAGTTAATCAGTGCACTTTTTTCTTAGGGTTAAAAGTTAATGTTTTTCTGAAACCATATAAGCTGATTTTCACATCTGTGAGGGGGATAAAGATAACAAAAGTACAGCTAGCAATCAGTGTAAATGGGAACACAGACTGTAGCATGCACTTTAGCATGGGAAACCTTAACTTTGAGTTAGGTAAAGCATATGGGTGCAGCTGTCAATTTGGGGCAATTGCTCCTACCTGGAGTGTTAAACTTCATTTTTGGAAGATGTACATAGTTTTGTGTGTTTGTTCTAAGTTAATATGGGATGGGGGTTTTCTAAAAATCTATTTAGCTTTTTTTTGTTTGTTTGTTTTTTTATAATTGTCATTAAAGCAAAAAGTCTGAAAATGGGACATAGGTTCCAATCGAGATGAGAAGAAATAAGAAGTTATGTACCTACCATAACGTTCCATGTTAGTTGTCTTCATCTCGCTTTCTTTCTTGCTGTTTGGGATCAGAGCCGATCCTCGGCTCCGACTCGGCCCTCTTCAATAGCTCGAGAGCTGTTTACTGGATCAAGGTGACCCCTTATCCCATGATGCCTAGCAATAGCTACCCAGATCTCGTTTGAAATAGCTAATCCAGACATAATAAGAGAGAAACCAGTTATCAAAAAACTGGTTGTTCCATGCATTCTAATATCTAGAATAGGTTAGGAGGACCTGGCCAGAAGAATAACAATAAAAGAATACTCAGCCAGTGAAAAAAGGGACTTCTCTCAATCCACCAGGATGGGGGATGGAGGGAGGGATGCAAGAAAGAAGCAAGATGAAGACAACTAACATGGAACATTATGGTAGGTACATAACTTCTTAATGTTAAGTTGTCTATCTCGCCTTCATTCTTGCTGTTTGGGACAGTGTCCCTAGCACCTAACACCCTGGGTGGCTCAGTGGGACAGACTCTTCAGAACAGTGGAACCAAAGTCAGCTCTGCTCCGGGTGACCATATCCACCTTGCAATGAGAAATAAAGGTATGAGGGTTTGCCCACGTGGCAGCTGCACAAATGGAATCCATGGGCAACCTAGACTGAAAGGCTACGGAGGTGGCTAACGCCCTAGTAGAATGACCTTTTGGTTTAATTGGTAACTCTTTGCTCTTTAACTGGTAAATAAAAGTAATAGTGTGGGACAACCATCTGGATAAGGTCACTTTAGAAATTGGGAGACCTTGCTTGTTTAAGGCATAAGAAAGGGATAATTGGTCTGACTTTCTTATTTCTTTAGTTCTGTGCAGGTAAAAACGCAACTGTCTATGAACGTCCAATTGGTGAAGTTTGTACTCTGCCTTGTTGCTATGATTTGGGAAGAACACAGGGAGATCTATAGATTGGTTTAAATTATTTTCTGAGCAGACTTTAGGAAGAAATGAAGGATTAGTCCTCAGAGCAACTCTGTCCTTGTGAAACACCAGGTAGGGAGGACGAACACATAGTGCTTGAAGTTCTGAGACATGCCTGGCTGAAGTGATAGCTACTAGAAAGAGTGTCTTCCAAGATAGAAACTTGATGGAGCAGGATGCTTCTGGTTCAAAAGGAGGCAGAATTAAGGAAGTTAGGACTAAATTAAGGTCCCAAGGGGGAGGGGGATCTCTCACTGGAGGTCTAAGAAGAGATGTTTCTCTCAAAAAAGCTTTGCAGAGCTTATGAGACATAATGTCAGAATTTGACAAACCAGTACGAAAATTAGAAACGGCCGCTAATTGTACCCCAATCGTAGCGGAAGCGGCCCCGGAGTGAAACAGTTGTGCCAGGAATTCCAGAATTTTGTGGACTGGGGCTGAGAAGGGATCCACATTCCTAGACTCTGCCCAACAAGAAAAATGTTTCCATTTTCTAGCATAAGTTTTTCTCGTTGTAGACTTATGAGAGGAGACGATAATCTCACGGACTGCTGGGGAAATGCTGGGAAGCCTGGCTAAGGTTGGAAGTGGAGAAACCAAGCTGTGAACTGAAGAGTTTGGAGGGACTGATGCAACCCGCCTGATTGATGAATCAGGAGATCTGGAATTGGGTCCAGAGTCCAGGGCTGATCGAGAAGGTAATGGTGCAGGAACAGGAACCATATCTGTTGAGGCCAGTAGGGGGCAATGAGGATCATTTTGCAACCCAATGATTTTGCTTTCAGTATGACTTTCAGTATCAGGAGAAATGGAGGAAAAGCATAAAGAAGTCCCTGAAGCCAATCGTGGACTAGAGTGTCTCTCGGTATGTGACCTGGAAGCGGAAGAAGGTAGAAGTAGTTGCTGCATTTGCTGTGGAAGGGGGTGGCAAAAAGATCGCAGCAAGGCTGTCCCCATTTGCGGAAAATAAGATCCGCAACTTCCTGATTCAGAGACCACTCGTGAGGCATGAGGATAGCTCTGCTGAGCCTGTCTGCTATGACGCTGGATCTCCCAGGGATGTGCATCACAATCAGAAAACGTTGGGAGGAAATCGCCCACTGCCAAAGTCTGAGTGCTTCTCGACACAGGGGGTAGGATCTGGTTCCGCCCTGCTTGTTGATGTACCACACCACTGACATGTCACCTGTTTGAATTGCAATGGTCCCGAAAGGAAGAGAGTCTTGAAGAGCTTGCAATGCTAGGAGCACGGCTCTCATTTCTAGGACATTTATGTGCAGATGGTACTCATGAGGTTGCCAAGTGCCTTGGACTGTCCTGCCCAAATTATGCCCCCCCACCCTATCAGGGAGGTGTCTGTCATCACTGTGGCTACTGGCGGGGGTTGTATGAAAGGTCTGCCCTGAGTAACTAATGGGGAGACCATCCACCAAGAAAGGTGTCTTTTGCATGCCTCCGTGATCAGGATCATGTGAGACATGGGTAGCTTTTGGAAAGACCACTGCATGAAAAGAAGCCACTGAAGAATTCTCATGTGGAAGCGCGCTAGTGAGAGTAGAAGAATGGCAGCTGCCATGGAGCCCAGAGTTTGAAGGACATACCTGACTTGGATCCTTTTGCTCTGCATTAGAATTTGCACTTGTTGACGAATTGTGGACACTCTTTCTAGTGGCAACCTTGCGAACATATCCCTTGTGTTTAAGTCTGCTCCTGTGTAAGTGATAGATTGACCGGGCAACAAGGCAGATTTTTCAAAATTTACTGTAATACCTAGCTGGGTGAAGGATCTGATTGAATAATCCTGCACTTGTAGGAGTTGATGCCTGGTGGTAGCAGTGAGGAGTCAGTCATCTAGATATAGAAACACCTGGAATCCTTGACGTCTCAGGTGAGCCGTGACCACTGCCATACATTTGGTGAACACCCTGGGGACTGTGGTGAGACCAAAGGGTAGAGCTCTGAACTGGTAATGACTGGCCCCCACCAGAAAGCGAAGAAATCTCCTGGAGCGTCTGTCCATCTTGATATGGTAGTACGCGTCCTGAAGATCTATCGAGCACATCCAATTGTCCTGACCCAGGAAGGGTAGAATGGACTGTAGCGTGACCATCTGAAACTTTGTTCTTTGTACAGATTTGTTTAGTCTGCTGAGATCCAGAATTGGTCTCCAGTCCCCTGTCTTTTTTGGTACCAAAAAGAACCTTGAGTAAGTTCCAGATCTCTGCTGGTCTGCGGGGACTTCCTGGATGGCTCTTTTTTGTAGCAGTTTTGAAACTTCTATTACTGCTTGCTCCTTCAGATTGGGTGGAACATCTGGAAGGGTCTTCTTTGACTGTAAGGGGGGGTTGATGGAAAGGAATTTTGTAACTTCCGGATATAATGGACCGTACCCATCTGTCTTTTGTTAAATTTTGCCAGGCTTTTGGGTACAGTGAAAGTCTTCCCCCGACTGCCTCCAGAGGTGAGCAGCCAGGCAACCCTTCAGGGATGCTGGAAGGGCTTATTAGAGACAAATTCTCTGTTTCCCTGGTTCTGCGGACCCCCCCCTGCCATGAGGGTGGCATCTATTATTATTGTTTCCCCCTTTGCCTCTGGAGGAAAAATCACTACGTGTGTCAGGCAAGGCTCCCTGAGATTTACGGAACCACATCTTCCCACTCTTCTGACCCTTGGGCTAAGGTCTAGAGGGAGTGGAAAAATGGACTCCCATAGCAGAGAGAGTCTTGCCTTCTTCTCATACCTAGTCAACGTGTCTTTCACCTGTGTCCCAAAGAGAAAGGAGCCATCAAAGAGCGTATTGGTGAAGGACGCTCGAAAGGGTTCCACAAAGTGACACAGCCGCATCCACGCATGCCTCCTAAGGGCTACACCCATGTCCGCGGCTCTACTTGCTCCATCGGCTGCATAGGAAATGAGCCTCATGGAGGAGTTAGCTACAGAATTAAGTGTCGCTAGCTGGGAAGCTACTTTGGCTTGTGCTCCCTCAGCTGTAGGATCTTGAAGGGTATCTCCAAGCTCTTTAAGGAGATCCCTTTGAAGTTGAGTAAAATGACATAGATAGTTCAGTGACCTCATGGAGAAGGTCGCTGAAGCAAACATTCACTTTCCATACCTGTCCATCGTCCTAGACTCCTTCTTAGGGGGATGAACAGATGAAGAGGTCTCCGCTAACTCTTTTTTGGTGGCTGCTGCTACCACCATGGCATCAATGGGCACACCTTTAGAAAAGAATTTCTTATCCGGGGGAGCTGTAATAAATTTATCAGGTCTCCTCGGAGTTGGTTCCACTGTGTCCAGAGCTGACCAAGCCTTTTGAGCCACTATGTACATAAGTGGGTCAAAAGGCGGAGAAACCCAGGAGGTGGAAGGTTGGGAACCGAAAGCATCCAGGAATACAGACTCATCCTCGGTACGGGCTAGGGGATTCCAGTTCCCCCTCTGCCTAAGCACTTCCGAGAAGGAAACATCTTCAGAGGAGGATTTTGGTGACCCTTCCGATTCATCTAAGTCTGTATCGGAAGGGACAGACTCAGGGTAGTCAATGTGCTTCCTCTTGCACTTCTTCTTCTGAGGGGGCTCCTCTGAGTGATCAGGAAAGGCCTCGGAAGAAGAGGTAACACCCAATGGGGTGTTCTGGAGCATCTGTTCCCTATGCTTGGGGTCTGGAGGAGGAGCAGAGGTTGGCACAGACACTATGGGGGACGGAGCCGGTGGGGCTGGTAGTGGAGCTGACTCGGGGGACAGCACACTCCGCATGACCTCAAAGGCATCCCTGCCTCGAGGCAAAGAAAGCTCCAGTTCCGAAGAAATAGGAATCTTTCTCCGCGCCAAGGGGGACGGCTCCGAGGACGATGTTGGAGTCGAGCTCACCTGTGCCGATGCTCCAAGAGGGAGAACGGGGTCGGACAAGGGTCCGATGCCACTCACCCCCTCGGAGCCGATGAGAGAGCCCCGGCATCCAGATCCCTTGATGGAAGGTACCATCGAGGTAATCGGAGTTGACGTTGGAACAAAAGGAGATATGGTTATTGGAGCCGATGGTTCCACTACTCGAACCCCAACAAACTCCGGCTCCGAGCTCAATGGAGTCGGAGGAGGAACAGAAAGGGAAGTGGATGGATCCGATACCTGTTGAGGAGGGCTAGACAACATTTTAGCTAGCGCCTGTGATTTTAGCAACCTACTTACTACTCTCTCCACATCATGATCCAACAGCCTAAGGATCGAGAGGAGTGTGAAGAGTGGTGGCTACGTTCACTTTGCCATAATGGAGAGCCAGGAGCTGAATGAACTGACTCTAATGAAGGGGACCTCAGCCTTTTATGGCTCCGAGACGGCTCCGAAACATCCGATGGAGCCGACGGAGGGGTTGTCTTGTCAGTGCAAGCCGGAACTGAAATACTTGGTAAATCCTGTACCGGGGTCGTCTCTGAAGGTGGAGCCGATGGTTTAGAGGATTTTGGGGATTTCACTGGTTGTGAACTCTTTGCCGGTGAATACTGAGGATTTAACAGACTCCTAAGAATCAATTTGTTCTTCTGTTCCTGCAGGACTCTTGGACTAAAGGCATGGCAGATAGAACAAGAGTCCTGCAGGTGAACAGCACCCAAACAATAAACGCAACTAGTGTGCCCGTCTGTCAGAGTCATTGTCTGACAGCATGAGTCCCACTTTTTAAATCCAGATACTTTAGCTTCTTTAGACATATCAACCACAAAAACCAAGCACCACAAGAGAAACACAGATAGAAAAAATTTCTACTCTAGTCAAGAACAGACTATGTAAAAATATATAAAAACAAACTCCCTTTTTTTTTTTTTTTTTAACGATAGCAAAAAACAGAGGAAAGGAGAGCCTCTAAGTTAAACGGCTTCCTTGGGAAGGGAGGGGCGGAGAGAACTCTCTAACTTAAACGAGTTCTACTAAAAAGGGACTAAAAGAGAACAAGGTACTCAACAACAAACACTAGTAAATAAAACTAAGAAAAGGTAATTTATCTAATAGTTTTATGGAGTATAAGAATATATTTCTACACAAAAAATTTGAAAATACAAGCCTGAACCAGAAAATGACACACCTCGCAGCTGAAGCAGCAAACGAGATCTGGGTGGCTATCGCTAGGCATCATGGGATAAGGAGTAGCCTCGAGCCAGTAAACAGCTCTCGAGCTATTGAAGAGGGCCAAGTCAGAGCCAAGGATTGGCTCTGATCCCAAACAGCAAGAATGAAGGCGAGACAGACAACTTAACATCAAAAGATCAGCCTGCCAAACAGTGTATGCATGTACCACAAAAGTTGAAAATAGTAGTAGTCTTCTTTCGGCTTTTCCCGGTTAGGGGTCGCCACAGCGGAACTCCGGTCCACTAATGATTGGTAGTTGATTTTTACGTGCCGAGTTACCAGCCCTGATGCACAACCTTCAACGAAGGTACGCCCATTCAAGCATGTCTCCACGCAGAAGACGCTCTAGCTGAGAATCGAACCGGTCTTACCACAAAAGTTGAAAATACACATTCAAAAAACTGTCATGTATAACAGGAGGGAACAGTACTTTTTTATCATAATGCCTACACCATCCATATTACCCTGGAATGTAAAAGGCCTTACAGGTACAGACAAAAAGGAAAGAATACTGAATTATATTAAGAAATGAAGAGTTCAAATAGAAACTGACAAAGAAAGAATTTCAGAATGTATATTAAGCAGATATTAGGGACAAAGGAAAAGGGGAGTATTTATGCTAATTGCTAGATGGGTTCCAATAGTGATAGAAGAGGGAAAAAAGACAAAAATGGTAGATTTCTGGTAGTAAGTGGCTATTGGCAATGGAGGAGATCTATGCTGGCATGTATTTATATTCCACCTAAAACTGCTATTATGGAGCTTAAGAAAATTTAGGGAGAACAAGGAATATTACTTGTACTTGAGGACTGAAATTTGATTTGCAATAATGAAAATGTATTGGGAGACCTTGAATGGAAAATTTAACAAAAGAAGATAGATTTCTTTAGAAATTTTTGAAAGTATTTGTTATGAAAGATGTGAATTAAGCAGTAGGAACTCAGACAGAGTTTATATATTATTCCACAAGGTAAAATGTCTTGGCTAGTCTAGATAGAAATTATATTTCACAGGAACATGTGCAGTAATTGAAAGCTTCTACACTCACACATCTATTAACTATTTCAGCTCATGCACCGATAAAAAACTAAGATAAAAATGCAGGGTAATGAAGTAAAAGTGAGATGAATACTGACATTTTCCACCTACCCATTAAAAAGAGAGAAATTTAAGGAATGGACAGTGGAAATCATTCAAGAGATATCAGAGAAGATAGAAACATCTTAAGAAGTTATATCTAGTGAGTAGGACAAAATGAAAAAAGAAGTTATGTACTTACCATAACGTTCCATGTGAGCTGTTTATTTCGCCTTTATTCACTGATGGGTTCGGAGCTGATCCTCGGCTCCGACACGGCCGATAGCAAAGCTCAAGGTTTGCCAGTAGCTCGAGACCAAGCCCCTTATCCCACAATGCACTGCTGGAATTACCTCAGATCTTGTTTGCTGCAAATATAAATATATATATATATATATATATATATATATATATATATATATATATATATACCTTTACCCTACTCTAAAAGGGGAACACTTTCCAAAGGAAAAGAAGTACTGAGGAGCCAGGATAGTACTAGCCTCTAAGTCTACTGTCAGCCAGGACGGGGAAGGAGGGAGGGACGTGAGAATAAAGGCGAGATAAACAACTCACATGGAACGTTATGGTAAGTACATAACTTCTTTATGTGAAGTTGTTAAATCTCGCCATTTATTCTCACTGATGGGTAGCGTCCCTAGCACCCTCAATCTTGGGTGGCTCATGGAAGTACGTTTTTCAGTACCGTGGAACCAAAGGAAGACCTGTCCCTGGAAGCCTTATTTACTTTGTAATGTGTGATAAAGGTATGAGGCTTAGACTACGTGGCTGCAGCACAAATATTGTCAAGGGGCAATTTAGCTTGAGAGGCAGAAGACATAGAAATGGCTCTGGTAGAATGAGCCTTAGGTTTGTGTGTCAAAGGCATGTTAGCATTCGCATAAACAAAGGATATACAATCTGATAACCATTTAGATAAAGTTGTTTTAGCCACTGGATTACCTTTTCTGGCTTCTGAAAAAGATACAAAAAGTTGATCTGATTTTCTAATGTCCTTAGTTCTGTCAAGATAAAATCTGAGCTGTCTGTGTACATCAAGTTAGTGCAGCATGTATTCCAATTTGTTAGAGTGGTTGGGAAAAAAGACTGGCAGCTCAATGACCTGATTGATATTGGATTCAGAACAGACTTTAGGCAAAAATGAGGGGTTTGTTCTGAGAGATACCCTATCAGCATGGAAAATCATGTAAGGTGGTCTCACAGATAATGCTTGGAGTTCTGACACTCTGCAGGCAGAAGTAATGGCCACTAGAAAATAGTTTTCCAGGATAAATATTTGAGATCACAAGAAGATGCTGGTTCAGAAGGGGGGAGAATAATTTGAGACAGCATAAAGTTCAAATTCCAGAGAGAATAAGGAATTTTGACAGGAGGTCTCATGTGAAGAACACCTTTAAGAAAAGTTTAAGATAACTTATGGCCCATAACGTTCGAGCCATCGAATCCCAGGTGGAAATTTGAGATGGCGGCTAACTGGACTCGAACTGTAGCAGTTGCTGCCCCTTCCGTAAAAATCTTTGTCAAAAATTCTAAAATGGACGATAGCGGAGCTCGGAAAGGGTCAATTTTCTGTGTGTTGGCCCAAATTAAGAACCTTTTCTACTTACTGCAGTATAATTTCCTGGTGGATGACTTGTGAGAAGACAAGAGAATTTGTCTTGTATCTTCTGAAAATTGAATGAAGCCTGGCAATTAGGGGAAGTGGATTAGCCAACCAGTCAGTTTCAGGGACTGCAGGGAAGGATGGAGGTCCTCTGACGGGTGTGTCAAAAGGTCCGGAACTGGGTCCAGGATCCATAGATCTTCCAACAGGAGATGGTGGAGAAACGGGAACCAAATCTGTCGAGGCCAGTAGGGGGCTATGAGGATAACAGTCCTTCACAGCGATTTTGCTTTCTGTAAAAATCTGGGTATCAATGGAAAGGGTGGGAATGCATAAAGGAGACCCAGGGGCCAATCGTGTATACGTGCATCTCTCGGGGGATGTCCCGGAGGTGGTATTAGGGCAAAGTAGCTTCTGCATTTTGAATTGATGTGGCTGGCAAAGAGGTCGCAACAAGGCTGGCCCCATTTGCGGAAAATCAACTCCGCAACCTGTTGTTTGAGAGACCACTCGTGAGGGAGCAATATCGCCCTGCTTAGCTTGTCCACTATCACGTTGGATTTCCCCCGGGATGTGCGTTGCTAACAGAAAATGCTGGGATGACACAGCCCATTGCCAGACCCTGAGGGCTTCTCAGCAAAGGAGGTAAGACTTGGCTCCACCTTGCTTGTTCAAGTACCAGACTACTGACATTTGGTCCATCTGAACTGCAATAGTTCCTAGAGGAAGAGAGTCCTGATAGTACTGCAACGCCAGAAGTACTGCTCTCAACTCCAGAACATTGATATGCAGATGTGACTCTTGATCCGTCCCCTTCGCAGGGGGACTGGTAGATGAAGAAGCAGACACAGGAACTTTAGAGGAGAGGGAAGGCCAAACCGATGCTGATGATGTCTTAGGAGACATGACTCTCTTCATGGCATCGAAAGTGCCATGGCTCAGACGAGAAGGGGTAGATGGACCCAAACGGACAGTCTGATCCTCCCGCACCGAAACCATAGGCTCCGAGCCTGAGGTAGGAGCACAGCTCATCCGAGCTGAAGCTCAGAGAGGAAGAGTCGGTACCGACATATCGGTCCGACTGTCCTCCCCGGACCCGACAGGAGAGCGTCGGCTCCTAGCATCCTCGGTCGGCGCCGAGGACGTCTGAGTAGATGGAACCGATAACATTGGTGCGGGTCCCAGTTCCAAGGGTTCGACAATCATCGGTTCCGGCTCTGAGAGTCCAGTATGGCTCGGAGGAGGAGGAGTCAAATCCGGTTCAATAGTCTTTGGCTCCGACAAAGTGGTCGGTGCCAACAACAATTTAGCAAGTCCTGGTGCCCTTAAAAGCTTCTGCACTAGCCGATCCATATCCAAATCAGAGAGGCTAACCAAAGACTTAGAGGAATGCACCGAAGGTGCTGACTGGAGCAGAGGAGATGAGGGGACCTAGGAGACCGGCTCCAAGACTGGGAGCTGGCTATGAACCAAAGGGACACTTGGTTCCAAGAGCTGTGGAGCCGATGACCCTGTACCCTCTGATCTCTTTGCTCTCTTGGTCTGTTTGGAATCAGAAGACTTCAAAGATTCTGACGAAGTGCTGGCACTTTCCTGACTACCCAACACTTCAGGAAAAAGAATGCTGCAGTAACCCCCTATTAGTTTTCTCTTCCTTTCTAAGAGAACCCTCGATGAAAAGGAATGGCATATACTGCAGGAGTCTTGGAGGTGTTTAGCCCCCAGACAACAGACACATTGGACATGTCGATCCATAACGGACATTTTCTGTCTACAATCTGGACCCTTTTTAAACCCCGATTTGGGGTGAGATTTCTCTCTCTCATCAGACATTATTTTAACATAACACCACAAAAAATACCTGTAAAGACTAAATACAGGGCTAACTAAGCCCACACTAAGAAAACTAATAACAATTAAAGGTAGTAAGACTAAAAAGAGCCAAGAAAGGGCCTAAAACCAAGAAAACTAAAACTACACACAGGGTAGATCTCTACAAAAACTAACCTACTTAACTATATTATTTTAAACTAGAAAAACACGAAACACTAACAATCACCCAAAAGACAAGTAAAATAATTTTTTTAACTTGCGATTTGTCAAAATGGTCCGAGCTAACTGGATCACCGAGATCTCTCTTTCCGAGGCAAACTAAATCTGAGGTAATTCCAGCAGTGCATTGTGGGATAAGGGGCTTGGTCTTGAGCTACTGGCAAACCTTGAGCTTTGCTATCGGCCGTGTCGGAGCAAACCCATCAGTGAGAATAAATGGCGAGATTTAACAACTTCACATATGGAATTTAAAAATAAGGTAGAAATAAAAGACAAAGACATATGATTAAGAAGTAACAGGGATTACTAAACGTGACTGTCAAAGTTTAAAATTTTGCAGAATAAGGGGCAAATGGAAATGCAGAATGCTAAACAGAAAATAAAGGAGTATCTGGATAATATACATGAGTTTAGAAAATTGCTGTTAAGCAACTATTTTTGGATAATAACTCCACAGAAGAAAAATTGCTAGCACAATGACTTGGGCAACAGAGAGTAGAAAGGGCCACTGCCAATCTTAGGGAGCCTATAACACGAAAAATAACAAGAGGTATTAGAGATATTCCAAAAAAATGTATAAAAATTTGTATAAAGCAGATAAATATGGAAAGAAAAAGCACAAATTGAAATATTTATGGAAGACTTAATTATGCCAAGGCGAGAGAGAGATGAGACTCAACAACTAACAGTTAAACTAGGAGGAGATGAGATAAAAATGGTGAAGCATAATAAATCTTCAGGAAAATCTCCAGGAACAGATGATATTCCTGTGGAAATTTGGGAGTTAGGAGTGGAAAAGCTATAAATATCTGGAAGATTTTGTTTAACAGTATTTTAAAAGGAGGGGGAGCACCTTCATCTTGGTAGAAAGATGTGGTGGCTGCATTGCCTAAAGGCTTTAAAGATCCATCAAGCCCCAGCTAAATATAGGCCCTTTCAATTTTAAACCATGAATATAAAGTGTTTATGTATGTACAAGCAAAAAGAATGGCAAATGCATTGCCAAAATTGATAGATATGGATCAATGTGATTTTGTGGAGGGGAGGCAAACATCAGACAACACCTACAGACCAATGATGATGCAGATGCAAGCAGACTATAAGAAACTACAACTGTCGTTGCTGGGTCTGAATGCACAGAAAACATTCAACAGAGTAAATTGGGATTTTATGAGTACTGCAATGGAAAAGTACAGTTTTGTACCTACCATAAATGTAGATGTTCGAGGATCTACATTGCTGCAGTCATAACCATTGGGTAGCCTGCTGTCCTCGGTCAGCCCGAATACCAAAGAGCTAGGCTGGCGTCGGTCATTGTCGCCCAGAACTGACGTCAGTACGTATTGGTACTTAAGCGCATGACCGACGCCATATCCTCAGTCTTTCTTGCCCCCAGATGTCAGAAGGCCTACAAAAGAAAGGCCAGAGCCAAAAAAGTAAATACCCCAAAAGAAACACAGCCCCTACAAATTATAGTGGGGAAGGAGGGAGGGAAAATAGGACTGCAGCAATGTAGATCCTCGAACATCTACATTTATGGTAGGTACAAAACTGTACTATGTTCTTCGTCTCACATTGCTGCAGTCATAACCATTGGGTAGAATCCCAAAGCAAAGGAAAAGGGAGGCTGGCAAACTAAATAGCATTAGGAGCTGCTAACATACCTTGTAAAACTGCAGTAGCAAACCCAGCCCTGGACTTGGAATAAAGAGGGAGATGGTAATGCTTAGTAAAGGTGTGTACAGAACTCCAAGTAGCTGCCTCCAAAATATCCTTAGTAGCTACCCCCCTCAAAAAACAGAAGAAGTGGCAGTAGCCCTAGTAGAATGAGGCCTGATTCCAGCAGGAACATTCTTCCCATGATAAGAATAACAAAAAGCAATACATTGACCAATCCACTTAGAAATAGTCTGCTTTGAAACAGCTTTCCCTTGTGAACCCAAAGCAAAGGAAACAAATAACTGTTGAGTCTGCCTGAACTCCTTAGTTCTGCTCAAATAATAGCGTAGCTGTCTGTGGATATCCAAAGAATGCAAGACTTCCCCCCCCCCTATTTTGGGGATCAGCATAAAAAGTAGGCAAATGAATAGACTGGCTCAAGGCCACATTAGAAATCACTTTAGGCATAAAGGTAGGGTTGGTACGCAAAGAAACTCTATCCTTATGGAAAATCAAAAAGGGTTCAACTGCCATGAGTGTCTGCAATTCAGATACCCTCCTAGCAGAAGTAATGGCCAACAAAAAAGCAGTCTTCCAAGACAAAAACTTCAAGTCAGACGTAGCTGCAGGTTCAAAAGGAGGTAAAGTAAGCTTTTCTAACACAAAATTGAGATCCCAGGAAGGAGTAGGAGCTCTGCGTGGGGGTCTTATATTCTTTGCCCCTCTAAGAAATTGTTTGAACAAAGGGTGAGAAAATAAAGGAGGGTCACAATCATAGTGAGCAGAAATGGCTGCAGCATGAACCTTCACAGAAGAGAAGGACAAACCCTTGTCCAGTAACTCAGTAAGATACTGAAGTGCAAAACTCAAATTAGGCACTGAAACATCAAAGCCCTTTGTTGTGCTCCAAAGAAAAATCTCTTCCATTTATCCGCATAAACCTTTCGAGTACTAGGCCGCCTTGCTTCCAAAATGACATTCAAAACTTGTTGAGGAAGCTGCGACCCTACCGCTCCATTACAGAATACACCAGGCAGCTAGATGCAGGGACTGCACTCTGACATTGAGTAAGTGAGTGTTTGACTGGGATAGATGAGGAATCTGAGGCAAAGGCCAAGGAGGCTCCTGAATTAAACTCCTCAGCAGAGGATACCAATGCTGACGTGGCCAATCTGGTGCTATTAGAATCATGCAAGGCTTGTCCCGCCTGGCTTTCAAGAGTACTTTGGGGAGAAGAGGCAGAGGAGGAAAAGCATAAACGTGAAGGTTGTTCCAACTGAAAGATAGAGCATCCACTTTCCAAGCATTTGGGTGAAACATCTTTGTGCAAAATTTTGGCAGTTGGAAGTTTAGTGGAGAAGCGAACAGATCTATGTCTGGAGTTCCCCAAGCCACTGTCAACTGTTTGAAAACCTGAGGATCCAGTTTCCACTCGTGGGGATCCACAATTTGCCTGCTCAATACATCTGCTAGAGAATTCAATGCCCCTGGCAGGAACCGTGCTTGAAGATTGATGTGTAAACTTAGAGCAGTCTCCCACAATATCAATGCTTGTCTGCAAAGGGGATAAGAATGGGTTCCTCCCTGCTTGTTGATGTACCACATGACTGTTGTGTTGTCTGTTCGAATCAACACCTGTCCCAGCTTTAGTAGGTCCTTGAAGGCCATCAAGGCAAATTGGACTGCTAACATTTCCTTCATGTTGATATGCAAATGTAGAAGTCTGGGAGGCCACATGTCTTGTATCCATTTCCCATTGAAGTGTGCTCCCCAAGCCAAATCCGAGGCATCCGTCGTTAGAATCTGACTTGCCTCTGGTTGAGACACAGAGAGTCCCTTGTTTAGGTGACATTCCTGAGCCCACCACAAGAATTCCTTCTGGATGCAAGGTAAAATCCGAATGACTTTGTCCAAACCGTGGCAGTGTTGAGTCCACACACTTTTGAGATACCATTGTAGCTTCCTCATATGCAGTTTGGCATTGGGAAGTACTAGAATGCAAGATGCCATGAACCCCAAGGCTTGAAGGACTGTCCTTGCAGTCAGCCTGGACATTGTTGATAATTGCTGGAAGTACAGATGAAGAGATCTTTGTTTGTCCGGGGTCAGAAATGCCATCTGAGAAGCTGTATTCAGTCTCACACCCAGAAAGCACATGTCCTGAGAGGGCACTAGACTGGACTTTATTTCGTTCACAGAATACCCTAGGCACCTTAAAACTGCCATTACATACTGAAGATGCTGTAGTAACTTGTCTTTGTTTTGAGCAAGAATCAGGCAATCGTCCAGGTAAGGATAAATTTGTATTCCCATCTGTCTGAAGAAGGCTATTACAGGAGCCAGAACCTTTGTGAATACCCTGGGCGCAGTAGATAAACCAAAGGGCAATGCAGAGAACTGATAATGAGAAGTACCAGCCCGAAACCTCAGGAATCTCCTGCAACTGGGCCTGATAGGTATGTGAAGATAGGCCTCTTTGAGATCCAGGGTCACCATCCAATGATCTTTGCCTAGCATGGGCAGAAGTTGCTGTAGAGTTAACATCTTGAACTTTGGAATATCTAGGTAGGTATTGAGAATGGACAAATCCAGAATCGGCCTCCAAGTGTTTCCTTTCTTTGGCACTAGGAATAGACGGGAATAAAACCCTAGGCCCACCTCTGATGGAGGGACCACCTGAATTGCCCTCATCTTTGAAAGCAAGGAAATTTGCTCCTGAGCCTCCCGCCTTTGCTGAGAAGGCACATCCGGCATGCCTCGGAACGGAGGAAAAGTGTGAAAATAAAACTTGTAACCTAGATTTATAATATCCAACACCCATTTGTCCTGGGTGACCAAATGCCAGTTTTGATGAAAAAGTCCCAACCTTCCTCCTAGAGGAGCTGCCAGTAAAGAAGGGTCTGGCAGCGGAAGACACATGTCATTGGGTCTGTTTACGAAAGGACTGACCCCTGCCCTCACCAGAGGACTGTGCAGGGGAACTCCCAGTCCTAGGTCTGAAAGAACCCTGAGCGTGAGTCCTGCCTCTACCACGTCTAGACCTGCCCTTAGACTGATAATCTGATGAAGGATAAGACCATCCTCTAGCAGGCCAATTCCTACTAAACTTAGGGGGCTGCACCTGCATAAAATCCTTGACCGCCTGCATAGACTTAGCCTTATCTTCCATCTTTTTCAAAACTGATTCCACAGGAGGACCAAAAAGTACTTCAGATTGTAGAGGAGCATCCAAAATCCGAGCCTTAACATGCTCTGACAAATTTTGCTCCTTAAGCCAGGCATGTCTACGAATTACTGACCCTGTAGCAGCCACCCTGGAAGAAGCCTGAAGGGCATCAAAACCACACTGCAAAGAATGTTTGCCAACCTGATCTGATGCATGTACCAACTCCTGGAGCTCCTTACACTCTATACCCTCAGATAAGGCATCCACTTTAGCCTTCAATTGGCTTAACAAAAAATTCTGATACTTCAGCATATGAAATTGGCAATTCAAAGCCCTCATAGCTAACGTAGAGGAGGTGTACACTTTTTTCCCCCACCTATCTAATGCTCTAGAATCTTTATCCATAGGAACAGGATTCTTAGCCACCGAAGCTCTAACACCCTTCGGACCTTGAATAATAGTTTCTGGGTCAGCTCTAGGACTTTTATACAAATACTTATGTGCCTCTGGAACTCTGTAATACCTATCTGGCTTAACAGAGGCAGGAGGCAAAGAATCAGGGTTAAGGGAAGACTCAGAAAAAACATCCTGAACAACATCTAAAACAGGAGGAATAGCCAGGGGCCTATGTTGAGGCAGAAACAAAAATTCCCTAAGCCTTTTCCGAGAGTCAGAGAAATCCTGACCTTCCCACTTGAAATGTTCCCTCATGGAATGTAAAGTTTCAGAAAAAGAAAAATCCTCTGGAGGAGAAGCAGAAGGACAGGAGTCCTCTGCCTCCGAATCTGAATAGGAAGGGAAATCCTGAATTTCTTCAGCTGAAGAGTCAGAGTAGTCTGAAGAATGCTCCATCCCCTCTAACTCTGGTTCCACCCTAGGCCTCTTCTCTGGGGGGGGCATAGAACCCCTGATTAAAGTAATCAAATCCTCTGCCATTTTCAACATATACTTCTTTGGGACAGGGGAAGGAGAGCCTGAAGTATGACCAGGGCCCACAGAACCAGATTTAGCCTTAGAATGGCCTTTAGCCACTGAAGTAGAAGGCCTAACAACCTTTTGTAAAGATGGCACCACTGATACCTGGGAAGCACCCTCAGCTGGGCCTAACTCTGGAGAAGCCAACTCCTGCAAAAGTAAAGGTTCCCCCTGGGATTCAGCCGAAACCTCGGCTGGATCCACAGATTCAACCGGAGGCTCCGAAGAACCGGCGTCCGCAACGGACGACTCATCCGGTTTAGACCTCAAAGATTTATCTTTGCGCTTTTTAGCGGTAGCGGGCGGAGGATCCGACGGCATGTTATAGTTACACCGCTTACCAAAAACAAGCCTGGCACAGTCTAATCTGCGTTTAATGGTGCGCTTATTAAATCTAGCACAAAAGCGACACCCGACCATGTCGTGCTCAGGCCCCAAGCAAGGAATACAGAAAGAGTGATAGTCCCTATGAGGTATCTGTTTCCCACAAGAAATGCAATTATTAACTTTTTCTGACATCCGGATAACTGAGGCAAGAAAAGACAAAAATTTCCCCAACGGGGTACTTAGCTCAACTTGGTCTTCGGTCTGAAACTCGAAATATGAAAATTTCAGAACGCCGAACGGCACTTGCAAACGCTGCTTCTGCTTCGGACCACGCGGAAAGAAAGACTGAGGATATGGTGTCGGTCATGCACTTAAGTACCAATACGTACTGACGTCAGTTCTGGGCGACAATGACCGACGCCAGCCTAGCTCTTTGGTATTCGGGCCGACCGAGGACAGCGGACTACCCAATTGTTATGACTGCAGCAATGTGAGACGAAGAACATCATTTGCATTCCCTGATACAATAATAAGATTAATTAGGAGGATATATGAAGGATCAAAAGCAGGAATTACAGTGGGACAGTTCTTCTCTGATAAGTAGTGTTTGAACAGAGGAACCAGGCAGGGGTTTTCTCTTTCCCCTTTGTTATTTGTTTTATATTTAGAGCCACTGGCAAGGAAAATAAGGATCTCAGACATTCAAACATTTAACTAGTATGGTAATCACGAAAAGTTGGCTTTATTTGCAGATGACAATATTTTGATAGATCCAGAAAAGGACACCTCGGTGTTGTGAAACATTTTGAGACAAGTTTCAAGCTTTTTCAGGATATAAAATGAATAAAGATAAACAAAGACTATAGTCATTATTTATGTATACACACACACACACACACACACACACTGGTTCAGCAATATCAATATTAATGGGGACATGATAATATAAAGTATTTAGGAGTACGGATTAAAAAGGCTTCTGTTATGGCAGCTAAGGGTGTATGAGAAGAAACTAAACAAAGGAGAATACAAAAAACAGAAACTGGAAGTTCTTGATTATGAATGTGGATAGTAACAAGCAATAAAAAACATTTTAGTCCTTTTAGCTTTATATACAGGTCAGGCATATTTTTTATCAACCAGGGAAGCCGTAATGGACAGTAATTAATAAAGTGTTGAAGAAATGTATCTGGACGGGGAGAGGGCAAGAGTTAAGTAGAATAAGTTGATCCTTCCAACAGAACAAGGTGGTTTAAGATTACCTGACTTGAAGGGATATTTTTGAGATATACAGTCAAGGCTCATATGCATAGCACAATGTAGAAGGTTATAATTCAAAATGGAAAGGGATGATGATGAAGCGGGGGGGGGGGGGGTATATTCAAGAAATAAAGAGATATAGTGGGATTTTGGATGCAGATCCCTAATTAAAATTATAACAACCATACAGAATGTTATATTCATAAAGTAGCAGAAAGTATTCTCATAACTAAGCCAAACAAGAATGGAGAAAGGAGATTTTGCAAATAGGGATGACAGCAAGTAGGGGGCAGAGAAAATAGGCAAGAGGAAGCTGGAATTTGGTGGAGAAAAGTGGCAAAGGAACCAAGATATTGGGAGCAAACAATTAGAATGGGAAAGGTAATATAGTGGTATGACGCCAAGAAGACATTTGGATTGCAAGCTAGAGACTCTACCTTCCATACCCGGGACTGATATCAATGTATACACAAAGAGAAAGGGTTAGGGGAAACTTACACGAAAGATCTGCTTTGGTAGAGTTTTTAGTTGAATCTAGAATAGAAGCTGCTGTTAAAAAAAGTATAATTAGTAGGGCAAATAAAATATTGCAAACAGATTAGAAAAGGCTGGGAAGCGAAACTGAAAAAGCAATTTACAGAAGAACAATGGGAGGACAGATATATGGCTCCCAAGTATGCAGCAAAGTGTAGAAGGTTTACAATCTTTGCTTGGAAGTGTTTGCATACATATTTTTATAGCTGAAGCAGACTTCATAGAATTTTTCCTCAGGTAGATTGCAAATGTTAGAGGTATGATGGGAAAGAAAGAGGCATCTGGGAACATACTTTTGGGTTGTATAATGAGTTGGCAGAATTTAAAATTCCCTACAGAGTATTTTGCCAGAAATATTGAGTAAGCAAATGGGTGTGTAAGGAAATGATTCTTCTGAGCTGGGACATAGTATTTGAATTGCTTAGACATGGTAATGCCTTATTAAATTTAATTATGGTGGCTGCCAAAAAAAGCAATTACTAGAGAATGTAAATCAAAGTCTAAACCAACTATATCTGAAGTATTAAATATTATAAAAGACATAAAATATTTGGAAGCAGGACCTTTAGAAAAGGGAAGGAGCAAATTACATAGAAATAAATGGAGATTCTGGGAATAATGTATGCAAAATAATGTTGAGGAGGAATGAGGTTTAAGGGAAGGCAGAAATTCAGTAATTTATGTAATACTGGACTGATGATAGAAAAGATGCTTGATGTATAATGTATGTAAATGGAAAAAATGTTAATATGGTCTGTTTACTTTTCTGTTAATGTATATTTGCCTATATTTGAAGTGATAATAAAAAAACAATGTAGCAGTAGCAGTGGCCCTAGACACAGTATCTGCACAATCATGGCCACTCTTTTAGAAACAATGGAATTCAGATAGGAACTGCCTTCAGGAGGAGGAGTATCAGATAATTATAACAAAACATCTATAAAAAAACACCTTAAACATCCACATATGTGCCTAATACTTAATAATTATGTATGCCATAATGGAAGAAGAAAATATTCTCTTACCGACTCTGTACAATACCTTTCCTTGTTTGCCAACAGGGGAAGGATCAGAGGAAAGCAATAGTCTATTTTCATTGGGTGAAGATGTAGAGATAGCAACAGGGTCATACCTAAGGTGGAAAACAAATTTTATCAGTTTGAGATCATTTATAAAGTGTATCTTCCTTTTAGGAAATGAGGATTGACATTCAATGTCTTTAGAGGCAGCATTAAATACATCCTCCAAGACTGGCACAGTTAGAAGGTATGGGAGTGGAATAAGGCATATCTACTTTTAAAATATCATAATATTGCCTCAGTTAAGTAAAAAAAAACATCCACCTCTTCCCATAAAAACACCTCTTTCATCCTGGCTATTGTCTGGGAGTAGGTAAATTCCCCAAAGAGGGATGTGAGGACCACATTCCTATGAATCACTGAATTGGGCTTGGGAATCTTCAGAAGAAGAAGTAATGTATTTTTATTTGTCTATGTCAGAATCCTCTGCCATATTTTATTCAGAAATGTATCTGCTAACATTATTCTCAGTAAGGATTTCTGAACACCAGGATTATCAATCTGTAATAATTGTCTGGCTAAGGTAAGAAGATCATCTTTTCTAACAGACACCATGTCTTCAGAAAAACAGAGTTTAACATTTTGTTTTTAAGCACAGGAAAAAAAACTCTGGATGAAGACTGACAAGGGGAAGGCACGTCTGCCCTCTCTTAGGGTATCCTGCCCTGGCTAACCCAAGCAACATTCCTGGAGTACCTCACAAACCATGAAAAGATAGTTCTTCCATGCTCAGATTGGACAGTGGAGCAGCCTATGAAGACATGGTGGTCCCTTGGCTCATGGTGGCTTAAAGGACTATATCAAATGAAGCTGGAAAGGTAATTGAGTGGTCTGAGGAATAACAAATGGTCACAACATAGTCACCCACTATCAGATGAGGCACTGACTGAGCCTACTGTGTTGGCAAGGGCTGTTCGGTAAGTTTTTTTTTTTTTGTAGGTGCAGCAAGATATGGAATAGCAGGAGTAGGATTAGTAGCCTTGCTGTAACTGAGCAGTATGTCTCAAAGGCAGTAAAATAAGCATTGCTGAAACAAGTCAGTTGGAAGGAAAGTTATTAAAACATGTTAACAGGTGGCCTAATGGTTAAGGTGTTTGCCTTACAAACACAAGGTGCAGGGTTCGAGTCTCCCAAGGGATAATTGGCTAGGCTTAAAGTGGCTCGCAAGGGCAGTTAGCCTAGTGCTAACCTATGAACCTATGTTCACAACCAGCAGGGGAAATCCTGCTTAAAACCATAAATTAAAAACAAAATACAACTTTTTTTAAAGAGCGATACATCTTTTTGGAAAGGTTCCCAATTGGGACTTAGCTGCCAGAAACAGAGCTACAAGCTGGCTGCTGTTACTGTGAAACCTCGGAGCTGCTTCTTCAAAAAGGCCACAACAAAATACTGAAGAAAGCTTCACTCTGACTGCTGATTTCCCTCCCCAGGACCGACCCATCGACAGAGTGAAGGACAGCTTTAGGAAACTCAACTGTTGTTGTGGCCCAGGTAGGACACAAGTCATATAGCCTAAAGGCTACTGATAAACATTGCTTGTTCTTGCAAGTATATCATCTGACTGGGTACCTTGTACAATTACACACTGTAGTTGTCCATATAGCCAAGACATAATCCATCTAGTCAGGTAGCTTTTTATCCTTAGCTTTATTCAGGCATCTATAAATTACATCATGTGGCAGGAAACAGAAAGCCTTAGACAAATCCAAGTATATTACTGCAGGTGATACTTCTATGTCTAATGCCATAATAATTTGATCATAAAAATTTACTAGACTGGTTAGGGTGAACCTACCCTTAATAAAGCCATGTTGATCCATGTCTGATGTTGCTATGTCTGTAATGTAATATAAGTCAAGCACAAAAAGGGAAACTGGCTAGGCTTAAAATGCCTCACAAGGGCAGCTAGCCTAGGTCTTACCTATGAACCTATGTCTGGACTAGACTGTACTAACAGCTCATCAATGCATTTCTCATAACGGTGGCCTAAAACAGACTTTAAACTAATAGGTCTATAACTGTTTAATTTCTAATGTTTTGATGTTTGTAGATGGAACTAGTATGTAATCTCTGTTGGCAAGGGTAAGGTTAGAAGTCAGGCGCTCAGCTGTAATAGAGGAAATACATATATATTAGGGTTGACCATGGTAAAACTTTGTTCTTACAGCTGTTGTAGTAATAAAGTTCAACCATGAGAAGAGGGTAGATAAAAACTGTATGTGGTATTATGATTATTCCCTGAATCAGGAAAAAGATAAACTTGTTAAGCACATCTCTAGCATAAGACTAAGCTTAACAATTAGTAGCAGTGCTTGTTAAGCACCCCTACACACTGTGAAGATCATGTCTCAGACTGGGAGCTAACACAGCAAAGGTCTCGAGGTGAATTACTTAGCATCCATGACTCAAGCACATAATAAGATGGCTATGATCAGAGACCTGATCATAATCCTCTGTAATGGGTATTCGTAAGGAGTGAGATCTTGCATTGTACAGCGGCAAATCATATCCTGCATGACTGTACTGTTAGAATCAACAAGCTTAGCAGAATATCACATTCAAATGAGTACAGCAATGCATGCTCCAAGGAAACTACCAGTAGCACTCAGGAGCAAAAATTAAATGGAAAGCTTAATCGTTATTAAAAACAGACAGTATTAACTAGGCTTACCACCTGTCCCTCTATGCAAGGGATAGTCCCTCTTTAGGCAGATGTGTCCCACAAAAAACACTAAAAAATTGCAAATGTACTGAGATTTTAGAACAAAAGTTTTTCCTACGTTTTCTTTAACAGATGCATAAAACAATTATGTTGTATCTGAAACACCAAAGTGTTATACGTAATAGCATAAGTAACTGAAATGCTACAAGAATAATCTTTTATTTTGGAAACAAAAGATGAAGTTCTGTCCTTTGCACTGGCCTTGGTATGTTTTGTCCCACAAAATCTCACATTTCTACAAAAAATGTCCCACTCTGGGCATCTGAAAAGGTGGCAACCCTAGTATTAACATGAGCGAATTGTTGTGAAGCAAAAAAAGATAGGCGTTTATACACAAGGTCTATACAAAGGCATTAAAAGACCGCATTATTGCTTACAGTTAAAAAAATAATCCGTACTATTATAAATGCTAAGTTCATTTCTGTTTAAGATGTTAACTAGAGGGTAAGGAAGATAAAGCTAGATGAAGCCATTAAGATCTGTAACTTCTATTAGTATCGCATTAAAATCACAGTACTTCAAAAAGCAACTGCACACAGGTAACTTACATCTTAGAAGACATTGTGAATATCACTGAAAATTATGCTTAACAACATTATGCATGAATGAGCAGGTACATTTCCAATGACACATGCCTTTAATCAGTTCAGTATCTGAAATTTTCGCAAGCTACACGCTCTACCCCATTTTACCCATAATGCTCTACAAACTAGATTCCTTGCCAGATCTCTCTTACACAATGTAAAGTTAGATTGGAAAAACTATACCATCCACTAAGAATTATCCACAGTGTCTACATTGAGTCAGGAGGACAGAGGGAGACTATGCTGGCAAGGATGGGCTAACTCGTACAGATGTAATGTCATGGCAAGTACATTACTCTCCCATCTGAAACGAGGAGGTCTATTTTCTTCAGGAACAGGAAATAATCCCAAGCCAGTCCTCTTGGGTGATAATCATCATGTGAACATACCCATAATGACTGTGGCTCTGATGGAAGGCTTAGATCAAGAAATCACATTGAGTCTATAGGAAAGGTATTCAACTAAGTAATTATAACTGCTGGCACAGAAGGCAATGGTTTATTCTGTTTTTATAGCAGAATTTAACACTATCAATCACCAACACAATGCAATTTTAGAAACTGTAGCAGCCAATCTCTCTTTTTTTCAAAGATATGAACATTGGTGAATCAGTTCTGACATATTTGGTTATATCACAGTAAAATCTGATCTGCCTGTGGACAGTCATACAGTATAAGATGAATGAACTGGGTCATGTCAGCGGTTATCTTATATAGTAGTTTGCTTCAGAAGGGCATTCTATCCTTATGGAAAATCAAGTAAGGAGGACCGATACACAAACACTGTATCTCAGAAATGTCTGACTGCAAGAGAAATCAGAACATGATTCTTTATGGAAATTAAACTGTTTCTTGTTGCAGTACTTAGGAGTCAGCCTTCTAAGTAAAGAAACACCTTACATTCGTGCAGTCTCTGGTTGACAATACCCTTGGGGCTGAGATAGGGTTGAACAGACCTATACAGAAATGATAATGGCCAGCTCCCACCTGGAAATGTAGAAGCCTCATGAATTCCCTAAGTATCTTAATATGGCTGTAGGCATCCTGGAGTTCCAGATTGTGCATCCACTCTCCTTCAGACAGATAAGGAAGGATGGACTGCAAGATGAGCATTACAAAGAATTATTTGGGAATATATTCATTTATGCCACTTAGATCAAGTATAGATCTAAGATCCTTTGTCTTCTTGGGAACTAAAAAAAAAATCTGGGGTAATAATCTCAGTTTCCTTTCTGGTGTAGTGGGACTTCTTGAATGTTTTTTTTTTTTAATGAGATTTTAGACATAATTCCTTCCCACATTCTTCCAATAAGATGAGACATGGGGCAATGGGAGAAAAATGGAGCAGTGGGTGTAAAAAGGAATAGTATAGTATCTGGATATTACTGTCCTGCATCATAGCCAAACATGCATTCAAGTAGAGTTGAAGTTGACCATCCACTGCCTTCAGAGGGGGACAGTCAGTCAGGATTTCAGGGATTAGACTGCTGACCCCTGAATGGTAGATTGCAGTAACCCAGTTGTTAACAGTTGTTCCTGCATCTAGGTTTGTGAATATTCTGAAAGTTGCCACGGTTATGCTCATTTCTCCCAGTTCTTTGGTTATTCTGCTGACGTCCACACTTAAACCAAAACTTGATGTGGGTCCTGCTGTTTTCTACAGAATGTGTATTGCAGAGTTTAAAATTTCACAACTACAGCAGTGAGGGACTTGTCGTCTTTCATCATATTCTTCAGGTGACTTTTAACTGACAGGTGAAAAAGACAAACTCCATCAACCCTTCAAAGAGGGCACTAAGAAAGGTCATTGTGGTGTTTTGCAGAAATGTTATGAGAGTCTGTGGTCATCCCTTTCTCTGTTCATCATCTCTAGGATATCATTAAAAATGGGATAATCCATGGGGGATGATGGTGAATCACTGCCCTCACTCTCATCAACAGCAGTGTGAGAAGACCTGAGGAGAATCCAACAATCCAATCCAATCCAAAAATCATCTGTTTAACTGTTGTAGGCTACACAGTCAAGTGTGCTAGCCTGTCCTGAGCATTTAAAGTGTTTTTAGAGTAAGTTACTGTATTTTTTGACAAAAAAAAAAAATATTCTTGTTTCCCACCTTTTCTAAGCTAGTCTAGTCCAGTTTTCAGGTTCTGCTGAATTCAGGGCTGTGGTATAAGTTCCTGTGTTGCCCATACCTTACTTGGATAGAAAGAAGTTTCTCTGTTCACTGTGAGAGAGGGAGCTTTGAGCAGCCTATCTGTCCCTGTATGAGTCATTTCAGCCCAGAAACAAGAAGTTTATTGGCCATTTTGGGCTAATTTCTATCTTTTTTACCTCCCTGCTTTAAAACCCGCATTTGCACAGTTTTGTGTGGTTGTGCGCACCGCGCAACGCCGGTTAGCTAGGGTTAAACTATTCCTGGCTTCACGAAGTCTGCTCTTCAATTTTTCCCTTGGAACTAGTCAAACTGTCTAATTAAGCACTCAAACCTTCCTTTTACAGTCCAGCACTTGATCTAATCTCTCAGTAAGCACTAATAAACGCTAGCACTGCACCCCCCTATACTATACAGAAGTACAAGGCTCCCTATTCGTCCCTACTGGACAATCAGTAAAACAGTTCATTTATCTGTTCAGGCATGCCCAAAGGGCAGTTTCAGGTGTACTCTCCAGTCCAGCTGGTGAATCTGGGCATCTTGAGGCAATGTTACAATTGCCTCATGTACACAGACAACCCTCTCCTTCTTCCAACAAATACAAATGTATGTGAGAGATGCAACTATACAGCCAAACTGGAGGCCAAGCTCTCTCAACCCAAGACTGGCACAGTCAGCCAGGAGGAGAAGGGAAACACCTGCACCATGCTACCAGTCGCACATAGACCAGTCATATCTGCACCAGCAAACAACACACATAAATACACAAAAACATACGTGGAGGCTCTAAATAAAAATCTGCCAAAGCAGCAGAGACTTCCAAAGCAGATATTCAAGCAACCTACACCCCCCAACAACAACAACGTATCACATACTTCGCAAAGTCAGTGTGCCATGCAATCACAGCCCTTAAGGCTAAAGAATACACCCAATACACTAGTAATAGGAGACTCTATTGTCAGGCACACTGCCGTACCGCTCACTAGACTGAACAAGGAGAAGGTTACTGTTAGCTGCCTGTCGGGTGCCAGGATCCGCCACATAACACAAGCACTCAGGTCACTCCATAACAAGTACAAATATTACTCTATCATTGTCCATGTTGATGTGAACGACCTGAGACGTACCTCCCTGGACTACATAAAAAGAGACATAGAGGAGCTCTCTGATCATGTAACCCAGGCCGGTATGACCCTGACCCTGAGTAGCATCTTGCCCTCACCAAGAATGATGCCACAGTATAAAGATAAAATGATCAATTTTAACAATTGGCTAAGCTATTGGTGTCGTTCAAAGGGGATCCAGTGTCTGTCAGCTTGGGATGACATGCTCGACAAGCCACGTTGCTTCGCCAGAGACGGCTTGCATCTGCCTCCCTTAGGCTTTCGAATACTGGCCAAGGCTCCTGCCACTCCCATAGTGCCTTTTTTTAGGCAAGGCTCAAAAGACAAATCCACCTCCATAAACAACACAAGAAACCAAAAACTGAGGGTAATGCTACTAAATGCCAGAAGTCTAAACCTCAAAATGCACGCACTCGAGGCACTCCTCAGTATGGAGAAAATTGATATCTGTGCAGTAACAGAAACCTGGTTCAAGGCTCCAGGGAGCACCCCAGCACTACCAGGATATAACTCATACAATACCTTTCGGCCCCAGAACCCGGACGGAAATACAAAAGGCGGGGGTGTATCCATTTTCATCAAGGATACCCACACCTCCAGGTTAGTGGCACAGCACGAGGCCTTGGAGACCATCCATGTGCAACTAACAGTGGGCAAAGCTGCTTTTCAGATTGTAGCTTGCTACAGATCACCCACCTTGTCTCAGGACCCTCACTCAGCATTCCTGAGAACATTGGAAAATATGAAGGTCCTACCAAACACCATGATATTGGGTGATTTCAACTACCCAAACACTGACTGGGAAAACTACTCAAGTACAAACTCCTTTGCCCAACACTTCCTAGAGTTTATAAACTCAAACACCCTGGAACAACTGGTCACCACTCCCACAAGAGTTGACAACATACTGGACCTAATCATCACCAAGATGGGGGAATCAATGTTCCACACCAGAGGTAGACCCCTCGCTGGTAAGATCAGACCATAAACTAATCACACTGGACATCCACATCCCGACCCCACCCCCAGCCAAGGAAACCACTGTGAAAAACTTTTCAAAAGCAAACTTATCACTTCTCAAGACCAAGGTGGAAAGTTTCAAAGCCCCCTTGCTAAAGGATAATGCTACCCAAACCGCAGAATCCTTTACAAATGCATTCTATGAGCACCTACAGGAATGCAAAGCTCGAGCCATCCCAAGTAAAACCAAGACTCACTCCTTCAAAAAGAGGAAACCAGTCTGGTGGACCCCGGCCATAAATAAACTATACAACAAAAGGAGGAAACTATTACATGATAGAGCAAAATCCCAAAAGGGGAAGGCATCCCTGATCAGTACTAGCAAAAAAACTACGAACCCTCATAAAATCATCCAAGGCCAGCTTCGAAAGAAAGATTGCCAAGGATTCTAGAGATAATCACAAAACCTTCTTTAGCTATGTCAAGAATCTAGGTGGCAACTCTCAGATCTGCTCTGAGCTAGTGCATACTGGCAAAAAATACCCTGAACCAACTGACATTGCCAACATCCTGACTGACAGGTTCAGTGCAAACTTTATCCCCCCCTCACCCCCAAAAGGGCTCGTGTCCATCCCAGAAGAATGTAGAGCCCCAGAAATCACAGACACACAGGTGAAAACAGCCCTCTCCAAAGCCAAAAACACAGCATCAATGGGAACGGATGGTATCCCAGGCTGCGTCTTACACGAGCTCCAAAATGAACTAAACCCTCACCTAAATTCACTGTTCAAACTCAGCATTACCACAGGCTATGTACTCAAAGAATGGCGTACAGCAATAGTTATCCCGCTCCACAAAGGTGGTGCCACTACGGATCCAGGGAACTATCGCCCTATAAGCCTGACTAGTCTGGTCTGCAAAGCTATGGAGCGCATCATCATGGAACTCATTAACAGAGACATTGGGAACCTCCAGACAATGGACCCTACCCAATTTGGCTTTGTTTAAGGCAGATCTTGCCTCCTAAACCTAGTTGACTTCTTTTGAAACGGTTACCAAGGCCATAGATGAGGGAAAGGTAGTCCACACAACCTACCTGGACCTCACAAAGGCCTTCGACACCATTCCCCACTCTGGCATTATAGATAAGCTTACCAGCTTGAACAGTAACCCCTATATCATGAGATGGGTTGCCAACTGGCTCATGGATAGAACTCACATGGTCAGAGTTGAGAGTGCCATGTCTGACTCTAAACCAGTTACAAGTGGCATCCCACAGGGCTCAGTCCTGGGACCCCTCCTGTTCGGATTTATACTTCTCTGAGGTACAGGCAAGCACGGGAGGACTATGGCTGACCAAGTTCGCAGATGATTGCAAACTGGGGGCCATAATCGACTCTCCGGCTGACACGGACATCCTCCAGAAGGGTCTCACAGAGATGAATACCTGGTGTCAGAACCGTGGCCTCAAGCTAAATGCCAAAAAGTGTATAGTCATCCCCTTTGAGAAAAACAAAGTGCCCAGGAACTACCACATAGGTGGTAATCCACTAAGTACGGAAGATGTAATTAGGGATCTGGGGGACCCAAGTAGATAGCAACCTCTCCTTTGATAATCACATTTCCAAAGTGGTTCGAAAATCCTTCTATGTAGCCCACCTAATCACGAAAGGGTTCACATCTAGATCAAGAGAGGTCATTGTGCCCCTCTACTCATCGCAAATCAGGCCCATAATAGAGTACAATGCCCCATTTGGGATGAACCTTACTCGACACCTGCAACAGCCGGAAAGACCACAGAAGTACCTCACCAACAGGATAGTGGGCCTCAAACAGATGTCCTATGCAGCTCGACCAAAGAAACTCCAGCTCTACTAGGTTGCTTACCGCCTACTCAGAGGTGATCTCTGCCTGACGTACAAGGCCATGTCTAACCCGGAATTAATGGACATGCTCCACCTCAAGAAAACCAAATCTCTTAGAGCCACATGCTCCAGGGATTTAAACCTCAGCACAACAATAAATAGGACATGCTGGAGGGATAGATTCCTATCCCAGAGGCTTCCCTCGCTCTGGAACAGAATCCCAATCTATGTTAGGCAAAGCCCCTCACTGACTCTCTTCAAGAGAAATCTTGACGAATGGATGGGAAATCGTAAATTTACCCCTGGGATCACTTCAATGGCCCTGCTGGACAGAGGCTCAGGAAACTAATCTAAAAGAGGCGAAAGCCAATACATTCTGGCTAGGCTTATAAATGCCCTTGGGCAGATAGCCTAGTACCTACCTATGAACCTATGAACTGCCTCCTGTTGAAATTGTGCTTCCTATTGACTTCAGAGGTGGCAGGCCTGAAGAAAATGAAGATGCCTGTAAGAAATCGGTCATATAAAAGTGATCTTACAAGGGCCCTTTGTCTCCCTCTACCATATATAGAAATATAGTAGACAATCAAAGTGCCAGGCAAAGAAGTGCTCCCTCACAGACCAATTATGTACAGGTAAAGGAACTGAGGGTGACAAATGTAGTGGAGTATTCATTGTCACTACAATCTCACACGTGGACAGCACACAAACATACACATATATAAATCTATCTATCTATACGTGTGTGTGTGTGTGTGTGTGTGTGTGTGTGTGTACATACATATGTGTGTGTGTGTGTGTGTGTGTGTGTGTGTGTGTGTGTGTGTGTGTGTGTGTGTGTGTGTGTGTGTGTGTATATATAGATATAGATATAGATATATATATATATATAGGTGTGTATATAAGCTTTTAGAGAATGCACAGACAGAAAGCATGTCATGAAGTATATTTCTTTGTAAAAGGCAGAATAAAGACCTCATGTAGGCTGGCCAGAGATCTAAGTTGTCTGAGTCTTTACTAAGCATCCCAACAGACAAAGCCCATGTTAAAGATGCACCCACAGAAAAAAAAAAAGGCTCAAGTTTAAATGAAGGAGAACAAAGCGGAGTCATAGGATTAAAACCCCATTTCTGAATGAAGCATTCAGTCAAAATGTGCAAAGTTGCATCTCTGTGTACAATTATGTCTTTCATGGGCTATATGTTTTTAAGGTTTGCTTTGTGGATGAGGTAGTATTATACTGACAGTGGAAGATGCAAAGCTCATTCCCATCTCCTGGCTTGGGGACCTAATTTTTGTTAGTAGACAGATGCAGCTACATTTCCATTCCACGTTGGTACTCAGCATAGCTAACTTTGAATTGCCTTAGCTATGGTATTTGGGTGCCCCTGCTTGTTTGCATGGGTTTCAAACCCCATAGCCAGGCATGTTGCAGTGAAATATGGGTTGCATCTAGTCCTAGAGTACTTTCTTTTTATGAATATTGTGTATGTGCTCTTTTAGTGCATTTCTTGGAGCAGCAGCCCTTTGCACTACATGCCATGTCTATGAATCTCACCCACACAATTTTAGTAATTTTGCTTTCAATAATATAGAAATATAGTATAACTGATCAATTAATGTGGGACACTCAAGAGTACTTAGAGGACAGGGATATGTTATTGATTTTTAAGTTATACTATCTGTTCTTGTCCGTCACTGGACAACTTTTCTCTTTGTATTTTATTCTTCTGTGTTTTTCCTTATTTGTTTATAACTATTGCTAACGTCTCAATATTCAGTATTAAAATAAACAACTCAGGAGCCCCTACTGGGGCTATTCAAGAGTTTACCAACAGATAAACCTGGTTCAAAAACATAACAATGAAACCATGAAGCAATCAACTGTTTTTAAAAACTAATTCACATTTTAACTAGTTGCACTTTGCAAGAGAAGACTATTCCATACCAACCCTGCTCTTTGATTAAAGAAATTTTCCCAGCTTTTAGTAATTACCTGGGGTAAAGTAACCAAAAACTACAATTCCTAATATTACAGTCATGACCGAAAAATCTAATGCCCAACATGGCAAACAGCACCTCAACACTTATACAACAATATTAGGCCCCAAAGTTCATAACCCACTGACTTTAAGGATAATATTCTTAGCCTGGTCTTGTATGGGTAATGTCATAGACCTGAAACAGACCTAGAGAAAGAATTTTGTATACATTCTAGTCTCATTGTCGGAGCATTATTATAGACACCCATATTCAGTAACAGGTCCAATAGCAGCCTTGTATAAAGGCAGCAACACTCTTGTGTCTCTGCTAACAAAGCATCATCTAATGTTACTTAAAATTACATAGCACTTTTTTATAACACTAGTTAGATGTTCATTAAATTTGAGTTCAAAATCAATAGGAATTCTCAAGTCTTTCACACTTCCTGCTCCAGTAAAGAGGTGATAATTCAAGGCATACGGATATCCATAATTATCTTTTCCAAAATGAATTACATGTTTTTTTTTTTTATGTTAAACTGCATAATCACCGAAGTAGACTAGTAACAGAGGCTATCCAAATTATTTTTCAGGGACCTTTGGTCCTCAGAATTACTAACAATTCCTCCCACTTTAGTACCATCTGAAAACTTGATAAGCCAGACTTTATCAGGGAAAAGAACTAACATCATGAAAACTCAAAACAGCAGAGGCCCCAGCAATGACCCCTGGGGAACCCCTTTAGATATATACTTTGATTTGGAAAACAGTCTTTAATTCTCACAGCAAACGCTGTCCCAGACAACCAGCTTAATAATAGGATAATTAATATTCAAGTCATGCATGCATTTTAGAACCACATCATGATGAATAGCATCAAATGTTTTAACAGGATATTCAGGTTTTTCCTGTAATGCCATGTCTACATTTTTTTCTG